>NC_083231.1:121163682-121383351 GCF_032191835.1 Heteronotia binoei
CTGCCCCCTCCGCAGCCGGCGCTCACGAAGCGCTGGGTTTGCGGTGGGGCCACGTGGAGCGATCCCAGCGCTTCCTGAAAGAAGATGGAGCCAGGCAGGGAGGTGCGGGGGAAGCGCCGGATCAGAGGCAGAGGCAGCGGATCGCCCCCCCCAGGAAGGTACGTACCTTCGCTCCATAAGACGCACACACTTCCCCCCCCCACTTTTTTGGGGGGGGGGAGTGCGTCTTATGGTCTGAAAATACGGTACATGCAGCACTGATCACTGTACCCCCATTTCACCGCCTGACAAAGTGTGCATGCGAATGAAAGCTTAATATTCCGAATAAAACCTTGTTGGTCCTAAAGGTGCTACTAGACTCTCAGCTTTGTTCTATTGCTTCAAACCAACACGGCTGCTCACCCGGATCTCTCTGCCTTTCCTCGTCTGACTTCGAATACAAGAGAAGTCATTGCAGTTCAATAAAAGCCGGGTGTTCAATGATAACGGAAGGATATTTTAAAAGATGCTACAGGGATCGCAAAGGGGGAGGTGGCGGCAAGCAGCTACATTTAAGGCAGAGTTCTGGTCAATTTCGGCAGTTGGTTGGGGAAATAATATGATCACCTTCTTGGAGGACTTGAAGGACTGTCCTATAGAGGATGGCGTGGAATTGGGGTTTTTTTTGTGGCCCCAGAAGCCAGAACCAATGGGATGAAATTAAATCAGAAGAGTTTCCAACTCAACATTAGGAAGAACTTCCTGACTGCTAGAGCGGTTCCTCAGTGGAACAGGCTTCCTCCCTGGGAGGTGGTGGGCTCTCCTTCCTTGGAGGTTTTCAAACAGAGGCTAGAGGGCCATCTGACAGCAATGCGGATCCTGTGAATTTAGGGGGAGGGGTTTGTGAGTTTCCTGCATTGTGCAGGGGCAGGACTAGAAGACCCTGGAGGTCCCATCCAACTAAGGAGGTGGTGGGCTCTCCTTCCTCGGAGGTTTTCAAACAGAGGCTAGATGGCCATCTGACAGCAATGAGGATCCTGTGAATTTAGGGGGAGGTGTTTGTGAGTTTCCTGCATTGTGCAGGGGGTTGGACTAGATGATCCTGGAGGTCCCTTCCAACTCTAGGATTCTATTAGGAAGAACTTCCTGACCGTTAGAGCGGTTCCTCAGTGGAACAGGCTTCCTCCTTGGGAGGTGGTGGGCTCTCCTTCCTTGGAGGTTTTCAAACAGAGGCTAGATGGCCATCTGACTGCAGTGAAGATCCTGTGAATTTAGGGGGAGGGGTTTGTGAGTTTCCTGCATTGTGCAGGGGGTTGGACTAGATGATCCTGGAGGTCCCTTCCAACTCTAGGATTCTTTTAGGAAGAACTTCCTGACCGTTAGAGCGGTTCCTCAGTGGAACAGGCTTCCTCCTTGGGAGGTGGTGGGCTCTCCTTCCTTGGAGGTTTTCAAACAGAGGCTAGAGGGCCATCTGACTGCAGTGAAGATCCTGTGAATTTAGGGGGAGGGGTTTGTGAGTTTCCTGCATTGTGCAGGGGGTTGGACTAGATGATCCTGGAGGTCCCTTCCAACTCTAGGATTCTATTAGGAAGAATTTCCTGACCATTAGAGCAGTTCCTCAGTGGAACAGGGTTCCTCTTTGGGAGGTGGTGGGCTCTCCTTCCTTGGAGGTTTTGAAACAGAGGCTAGATCGCCATCTGACAGCAATGAGGATCCTGTGAATTTAGGGGAAGGTATTTGTGAGTTTCCTGCACTGTGCAGGTTGGACTAGATGACCTTGGGGGTCCCTTCCAACACTGATTCTGTGATCAATGTGACTCATGTGGACTCTGTTACTTATGCGGGCTCTATGGTGCCACATTTCAAAACCCAGACTCCATTTAGGAAAGTTTGGAAAGTTCTGATACACAATGAAGTAATTTCTTGTGCCCAATATTGTCCACCACAACACGCAGGAAGCACAGATGTGGATTCTGCTATCCGGCCTTTCTTCCCTAAGCCTTTCGACTTTTACGAGGCCAAAACGTAGCTGCCCCGCCAAGTGAATGATGTCATTCATCCTTTGCCTGCCTCTAATTGGCCCAGTGATCTGGAGACGAAAATTTAATCTCCTCATGAAAACGGGCTTCAAAACGGGCTTTTAACAGGCCTGCCTCTTGCAAGATATTGCTAGTAAGACGATATTGACTAATTGGCATCCCAGGGGAGACTTAAGGGCTAAGATCTGAGAGAGAAACGAACCCAAGAAATCTGGTTTTCCTGTTTCATTTCTTTCCTTCTCTTTCTCCCGAAGCCTGAATAGAAAAGCACAAAAAAAAAAAGCCTTGCTAGACGGGAGTTCGTGCAGCAAAACCATGTGGCCACTGACTTTTTAAAATGGCCAGAACAGGGAATTGTGAAAACTGAGTAACTGCACGGCTGGCTTTTTGCCAAACTGGCTCAGAACCCAAGTGGCCCAATTTCCAAACTGACCTGTTTTTACCTTCGGATAACTGCAGAAGTGAGCAGTGACTCATGAAAGCTCCCTGTCATAGATTTTGCTAGTGTTTAAGGTGTTCCTAGATTCTTGCTTTTTTCCCCTTGCTGTTTTCATCTACCTGCCTCAGAGTTTAAAGCCTCCTGTTTAGATGTTCTTGCTATGCTATGTGCTACTGAAACACGCGATGTTTAGATTTTATGAGAACCTACAGAGGGTCACAGGCCTAAGCATCTTCCTACTGTAGAACTACAAGACCTTTTTCAATAATAACCAGTTGCCTGATGAGATCAAATCATGTCGGGTGCCAACTGTGCAGTGGTTAGAGCAGGGGTGGCCAAACATACTTAATGTAAGAGCCAGATAGAATAAATGTCAGATGTTGAGAGCCGCAAGACATGAATGTCTGGTGTTTGAGGGAGGGAGGGAAGGAAGGAAGGAGGGAAGGAGGGAAGGAGGGAGGGAAGGAGGGAGGGAGGGAGGGAGGAGGAGGGAGGGAAGGAAGGAAGGAGGGAAGGAGGGAAGGAGGGAAGGAAGGAAGGAGGGAAGGAGGGAAGGAGGGAAGGAGGGAAGGAGGGAAGGAAGGAAGGAAGGAAGGAAGGAAGGAAGGAAGGAAGGAAGGAAGGAAGGAAGGAAGGAAGGAAGGAAGGAAGGAGGGAGGGAGGGAGGGAAGGAGGGAGGGAAGGAGGGAAGGAGGGAAGGAGGGAAGGAGGGAAGGAGGGAAGGAGGGAAGGAGGGAAGGAGGGAAGGAAGGAAGGAAGGAAGGAAGGAAGGAAGGAAGGAAGGAAGGAAGGAAGGAAGGAAGGAAGGAAGGAAGGAAGGAAGGAAGGAAGGAAGAAGGAAGGAAGGAAGGAAAATAGATGGAGGGAGGGAGGGGGAGCTGGAAAGAAAGCAAACTTTAAATGCATTTTCCAAGCTGCCAGCTGGCTTAGCTTGGAGAAGTGATTTGAAGAGACAAATGTCTTCTCCCAGCTGGCCGAGGGTGAGGTGGGACTTTGTGAGCCACACAATATGTCTGAAAGAGCCACATGTGGCTCCCAAGCCACAGTTTCGCCACCCCTGGGTTAGAGTGTCAAACTCGGATACGTGAGGCCCAGGCTCAAACCCCTATGCAGTTATCGGTGCTTGGTCAATGGCCCCGGGTCAGTCGTGAACTCTCTCGGTCCAAGCCACCTCACAGGGTTGTCGTGAAGATACAACCGAGGGGAGAGGTGATAAACGTGAGCTTTTTGCACTAGCAGCAAACTAAACCGCGGGAAGAAGCAAACTGCAATGGTATTTGACGAGGAAAAAACTTTGGAAGAGATTCAACTTCCTTTATTAGAAGGATTTTCCGCAGCTCGCCTTCATTTTCAGCTTTAAAACAGAGCCATGCTAAGCCTGTTAACCACTAGAATAGGAGAGGAAGCGGGCGGGCAGAGAGGGAGGCGTATAATAATTCACAAGGGGTAGGCCGGGCATAACACGCATTCATATTTGGAGAGCAGAACCTTCCCCAATGGCAAACTGCTTTCTCATATTTTTAGAACTCTCTGTAGCAGGGGTGGCCAACGGTAGCTCTCCAGATGTTTTTTTGCCTACAACTCCCATCAGCCCCAGCCAGCATGGCCAGAACAAGACAGTGCTGTGATCACCAATTTCAAACTCCTCTAAAGACAATCCCGGACCCAGGGCTGGCGTGTGGGAGTCGGCAAACTAGGCAGCGGCCTGGGGCGCCGGGTAGGAGTGAGTGCCCCCTCCTCGCCCCTGCTCACGCCATCCTCGAGCCTTTCTCGGCCCCGAGGGATTAGAAGAGCTCCCCCGACCCCTCAGAGCCGACAAAGAACATGGCTTCCCCTACCCGGCGTGCTCTGAACTCGGAGCACGCTGGGCGGGGGGAGGCACCCGGGGTTCTTTCCGGGATTCCCTTCCCCTCTACCCCGCCCCACCCCTCCCCCGCGTGATCAGACCGTGCCACGTCTCTGCCCCACCAGCTGTGAGGCGGCTGTGCATCTTCTCCTCCTCCTAAGAACGTGTGTCAAGCATGCATATGACGATTAGGGTTTGTAGAATCTTTCGGGCTCAAGTGCCATGTTCTACTGGAGAAAGTTTTCCTTCCAGACGTTTCGTTCTCGGCTGCGGAGAACATCCTCAGTGGCGTTGCAGCCAGAGCAGGCGCTCAGACCTTCTTGGCTGCAGTGCCGGGCTCGATGCACAGCAGCCAAGAAGGTCTGAGCGCCTGCTCCGGCTGCAACGCCACTGAGGATGTTCTCCGCAGCTGAGAACGAAACGTCTGGAAGGAAAACTTTCTCCAGTAGAACACGGCACTTGAGCCCGAAAGATTCTACAAACCCTAATGATGATGGCCAGCCGTGAAAACCTGAAATCTTTGATGCATATGATGGGTTCCTTGGACAAGGAGCTGGTCACCCGGTCTTTACTGCTCCCCCCTCATTTACAACCTTTGGGCAAGTAATAAATCCATCTGGCCCAAGGATGTTTATGCTACCGCCTGGCCAGTACTACTTCCGTGTGCCTCTCCCCCAGGTTCACACAGAAAAGCTCTTATCTGTGCCTAGAGAAGTGTGCGAAAGGGAGGTGTTTTTAATAGCCTGAATTAGCAATAAAAGAGGTCGTGTGTAGTAACCTTCGAACCCGTGACTCAAGCTTGCATCGGTATGATACCCTTTGAAATTATCCTATATAGAAGAAGATGATATTGGATTTATATCCCGCCCTCCACTCCAAAGAGTCTCAGAGCGGCTCACAATCTCCTTTGCCTTCCCCCCCCACAACGGACACCCTGTGAGGTAGATGAAGATACTGGATTTATATCCCGCCCTCCACTGCGAAGAGTCTCAGAGGGGCTCACAATCTCCTTTCCCTTCCTCCCCCACAACAGACACCCTGTGAGGTAGATGACGATATTGGATTTATATCCCGCCCTCCACTCCAAAGAGTCTCAGAGCGGCTCACAATCTCCTTTACCTCCCCGCCCCCCCACAACAGACACTCTGTGAGGTAGATGAAGATATTGGATTTATATCCCACCCTCCACTCCAAAGAGTCTCAGAGCGGCTCATAATCTCCTTTCCCTTCCTCCCCCACAACAGACATCCTGTGAGGTAGATGAAGATATTGGATTTATATCCCGCCCTCCACTCCGAAGAGTCTCAGAGCAGCTCACAATCTCCTTTCCCTTCCTCCCCCACAACAGACACCCTGTGAGGTAGATGAAGATATTGGATTTATATCCCGCCCTCCATTCCGAAGAGTCTCAGAGCAGCTCACAATCTCCTTTAACTACCTCCCCCACAACAGACACCCTGTGAGGCGGGTGGGGCTGAGAGAGTTGTCCCAGAAGCTGCCCTTTCAAGGACAACCTCTGCCAGAGCTATGGCTGACCCAAGGCCACGCTAGCAGGTACAAGTGGAGGAGTGGGGAATCCAACCCGGTTCTCCCAGATAAGAGTCCGCACACTTCACCACCACCTCAAACTGGCTCTCCTGTGTACATCATTACTTCCAAGGCTTGTGTCCTTGGTAAAGCTTCTGAGTTTCTACAATAAAGCAACTTTTGATTCAACAACAACAGACTGGTTATCGAGAAATATTGATGCTTGACAATGTGCTGGAGGACGCTTGGCTCCCCCTGCCTTCTGGTTCCGGGGGAGACGCGTCTTCCAGCATGTTCTTAGAAGAAGACGGATAAAATGCACGCCACGTCGCAGCCAGTGGGGCCGAGGTACAGCGCATCACAAACGGGGGGGGGAGGGGGAGGTGGGACAGGATTGCTGGGCAGGGGGCACGCGACGCGCCGTCTTGATGATGTCACTTCCGGGTGACGTCATCGTGGTGTATGCGCGCTAAAACACTGGGGGGCGCTGGCGCAGGGTTTTGCCTTGGGCGGGGAAAACCCTAGCACCGGACCACAAAGAATCAACAGTTCAAAAAAGCCAGTTCATACATTTTAGGCATCGCCAAACATACCCAGTAGCGGAGTGTGTGTTAAGTTCGGGGCGTGCTGCCTTCCGGACTCATCGCTCGGAGTGATCAGACCCCCGTCCGCAGTTGGAAACTCCGTCAGACCGGAAGCCCCGCTGGTGTGTCCGAGCCTTCTCCCGACGGCCGCTATCAGTTCACTGGTGTCGATCTCTGTGTACGGCTGGTACCACGCTTCCATGCCCTGAAGCAATACGGGGGGAAGGGGGGAACCCAAAAGGCAGCATTTTTTAAGGCAAGCTTTACAGAACCTCTGGATTTCTCGCACTGTGAAACATCGTTCAGATTGAGAGTCAAGAC
Organism: Heteronotia binoei; assembly: GCF_032191835.1. NCBI lineage: Eukaryota > Metazoa > Chordata > Lepidosauria > Squamata > Gekkonidae > Heteronotia > Heteronotia binoei. Next base: position 121,170,418 of record NC_083231.1, read on the forward strand.
ATAACTGAACACATCTGAAACAAAAGCAACAAAGCTCTACGCCAGATGCCACATCAAGTGCTACCCCCAGAACTTCCAGACCAGGGGGGGCCAAACTTGTCTAATGTAAGAGTCACAAAGAAAAAATGCCAGATGTTTGAAAGCTGCAAGACATGAACGTCAGATATTTGAGAGCCGGAGGTAAGGCAGGCAGGCAAGAAGGCAGGCAGGGACCCTGTGAGGTGGGTGGGGCTGAGGACAAGCAAGCTTGACAATGTGCTGGAGGACGCTTGGCTCCCCCTGCCTTCTGGTTCTGGACGAGACGCGTCCTCCAGCATGTCAAATATCTGACGTTCATGTCTTGCAGCTTTCAAACATCTGGCATTTTTTCTTTGTGACTCTTACATGAGAGGCAGGCAGGCAAGCAAGCAGGCAGGCAAGCAAGCAGGCAGGCAAGCAAGCAGGCAGGCAAGCAGGCAGGCAGGCAAGCAAGAAGGCAAGCAGGTAGGCAGGCAAGAAGGCAGACAGGCAAGCAGGCAGGCAGGCAAGGAAGAAGGCAAGTAGGCAGGCAGGCAAGCAGGCAGGCAGGCAAGAAGGCAGACAGGCAAGCAGGCAGGCAGGCAAGAAGGCAGACAGGCAGGCAAGAAGGCAGGCAAGCAAGAAGGCAGGCAAGCAAGAAGGCAAGCAGGCAGGCAGGCAAGCAGGCAGGCAGGCAGGCAAGAAGGCAGGCAGGCAAGAAGGCAAGCAAGGAAGAAGGCAAGCAGGCAGGCAGGCAAGGAAGAAGGCAAGCAGGCAGGCAAGCAAGCAAGAAGGCAAGCAGGCAGGCAGGCAACTTTAAAAGCATTCTCCAAGCTGTTGGATGGCTTGGCGAAATGATTTAAAGAGACAAATGCTTTCTCTAAGCTGGCTGCTGGGATGGTGGGGGCTTCGAGAGCCACACAATATGCATGGAAGAGCCACATGTGACTCCTGAGCCACAGTTTGGCCACCCCTGTTCCAGACCATACCAAAGCATTGTGGGAAAGCCAGAAGCTGGGAATTTGAACAAATTCTTTCATCCCAAATGCCTTGATGCAAACCCATTCTTCTGCCCTATCCTCCAACCAGTGGTAAAAGCAGCAGCTGCCCCTAATGGTACACACGGGGAAGTAAACTCTGGCCCCTTCGAACGCAAATTGCTTCTGACACAGGTGGAAATGCTTGAAGGTACCAGGTGCTATTTCTTAAAACTTAGAAACATCACACACCTGCGTTTCTTCTATCCTTATCTGCTTAGGTTCAGTTTCAATTCTGACACACTGCGTTGAAATCCTTGCTTTTCCTGCAATCTTGCCTACCACTCTTAATCAAAAATGCAACAACTGAAGCATCTTTTGAATGATAGGAACCCTAAGGTTATACCCCAATTAGCTAAATTTGGTTGGCTTGCCACCAGAACTAGAAAAGTCACTCATAGCTCTGAAGGGAAATAGCTAGGCATTTTCTTTCTCTCTCTCTCTCTCTCTCTCTCTTAGTTGGTAGTTTTTCACATGTTTAATCCCATTATAAACTGTATCTATGTTTTATAATCGATTGTAGCAATTTTACCTCTGTTCTTTCAGCACAATTTATACGGGTTGCTGTCACCGACATTGGCTTAAGCTGCATTGTTTTTGCTGGCTTTTGCTGTGAACAAACATAAACTTAAAAAACTGTGTTGGGCGCAGCTATGAAATGGCTGCCGCAGGAGGAGGAAGGAAAGGAAAGGTCCCCTGCGCAAGCACCAGTCATTTCCGACTCTGGGGTGACGTTGCTTTCACGTTTTCGCGGCAGACTTTTTACGGGGTGGTTTGCCGTTGCCTTCCCCAGTCCTCTACGCTTTCCTCCCAGCAATCTGGGTCCTCATTTGACCGACCTCGGAAGGATGGAAGGCTGAGTCAACCTCGAGCCGGCTACCTGAAACCCCAGCTTCCACCGGGGATCGAACTCAGGTCGTGAGCAGAGCTTAGGGCTGCAGTACTGCAGCTTTACCACTCTGCGCCACGGGGCTCTTACACAGGAGGAGGAGCCCGCAACAAAACATGCGCTGCAGTTCACCTTCATTCACACAGCCAAGATCTTTTGGGTGGCGGTGGCATGTTACAGGCAGGGCCTTGGAATGGCCACCACCACTCTGGTAAGGTTCTGGGGGCTTTGGGCCACTATTTTTATCTAACCCCCTCTTGAAGCCGGCTATGCTTGCAGCAGCCACCACCTCCTGTGGCAGTGAATTCCACATGTTAATCACCCTTTGGGTGAAGGACTTCCTTTTATCCATTCTAACCCGACTGCTCAGCAATTTCATTGAGTGCCCATGAGTTCTTGTATTGTGAGAAAGGGAGAAAAGGACTTCTTTCTCTACCTTCTCCATCCCATGCATAATCTTGTAAACCTCTATCATGTCACCCCGCAGTCAACGTTTCTCCAAGCTAAAGAGCCCCAAGCGTTTTAACCTTTCTTCATAGGGAAAGTGTGTCAGCTTGTATGCCTTGAAGTTTGCTTTATTACCTGAACTGTTTATTTACTGTTAACTAACTATGCAATTCCTTGCTTTACTAACACCAGTGCCCCAGGGGAATGTGGAGAGGGAACCAGAGGGTGATGGAGGTGCTAGTGGCATTTGAAGTGTAAAGCATGTAGCGAGTTCCCAGGCGTCTGGCCGGGACGAGCAAGGCCACAGCAGGGGAGGAGAGACAGGCGGGGTATGCGAAGAGATAACAGATATGGGAACTGGTTCCTCTCAACAGAAATGCCCCAGCTTTATTATGGGAAGTGATTTAAAACCCCTATGCTTCGATGTATGCCAATAAAGGCCTATGCCTGTATCCACCTCGCTATTAGTATCAATGAACCTGCATAGTGAATAGTATTGCTGTATCTTAACAAATGGAAACTTTGTTTTGAACAAAGACAAGTGTATTCCTTCTTAGAACTTCAATGCCCCTGCGCTGACAATGTGTTCCAAACCTGGATGGGCCACTGTGTGACACAGTGTTGGACTGGATGGGTCACTGGTCTGATCCAACAGGGCTTCTCTTATACTCTTATGTAGATCGCTGTGCTGTGCTGGCAGCTACTGCCAAAGCAACTTTAAAAAAAAAAAATCTGCACAGCCAATCAAATCTCCAATGGCCAAGCTGAGGCCGAAAGCCTCACCTAGCATTGGAAAAAGTGCAGAAAAGGGCAACAAGCTGACTAAAGGATTGGAACACTTTCCCTGTGAAGAAAGGCTAAAACACTTGGGGCTCTTTAGCTTGGAGAAACGTCGACTGCGGGGTGACATGATAGAGGTTTACAAGATTATGCATGGGATGGAGAAAGTAGAGAAAGAAGTACTTTTCTCCCTTTCTCACAATACAAGAACTTGTGGGCATTCAATGAAATTGCTGAGCAGTTGGATTAGAATGGATAAGTCCTTCTTCACCCAAAGGGTGATTAACATGTGGAATTCACTGCCACAGGAGGTGGTGGCGGCTACAAGCATAACCAGCTTCAAGAGGGGATTGTATACACATATGGAGCAGAGGTCCATCAGTAGCTATTAGTCGCAGGGTATTGTTGAAACTCTCTGTCTGGGGAAGTGATGCTCTGTATTCTTGATGCTTTGGGGGGGGCAACAGTGGGAGGGCTTCTAGTGTCCTGGCTCCACTGGTGGACCTCCTGATGGTGCTTGGGTTTTCTGGCCACTGTGTGACACAGAGTGTTGGACTGGATGGGCCATTGGCCTGATCCAACATGGCTTCTCTTATGTTCTTAAAGCCAGTTTGGTGTAGCGTTTAAGTGTGCGGACTCTTATTTGGGAGAACCGGGTTTGATTCCCCATTCCTTCACTTAAAGCTGCTGGAATGGCCTTGGATCAGCCATAGCTCTGGCAGAGTTGTCCTTGAAAGGGCAGCTTCTGAGAGAGCTCTCTCCACCCCACCCACGTCACAGAGTGTTTGTTGTGGGGGAGGAAGATAAAGGAGATTGTGAGCCGCTCTGAGACTCTTGAGTGGAGGGCAGAATATAAATCCAATGTCATCTTCTCGTGTTCTCTTGACTGGCCCTGCCCAATTTTAAAAACACTTAAAAAGGTAAAGGTAGTCCCCTGTGCAAGCACCAGTCGTTTCCGACTCTGAGGTGACATTGCTCTGGGGTAACGTTTTCACACCAGACTTCTTACAGGGTGGCTTGCCATTGCCTTCCCCAGTCATCTACGCTTTCCCCCCAGCAAGCTGGGTACTCCTTTTACCGACCTCGGAAGGATGGAAGGATGAGTGAACCTGGAGCCGGCTACCTGAACTGAGCTTCCACTGGGATTGAACTCAGGTCGTGAGCACAGTGCTCCGACTGCAGTACTGCAGCTTTACCACTCTACGCCATGGGACTCTTAATGGGCACCAAAGAAGGTGTTGTTAGAGACCCTTGCCTTAAGTCATTGCAGAGTCTTCCCCGCCCCCCTCTAAAGACACAGCGACAGCATTATAGGGTTACCCGATTAATCCCTGACTGATGTTTGATGGCTTCTCCCAGAGAGATCCCGCTGGCGTTGGAAACATGGGTCCCACTGCTGCTTTGACTGACGAGCTCTTCCTTCCATCCACGCCGCGGGGGAGTTGTAGCAATAGGCTAAGAGGGGGGGAAAAAACTTTTAAGAAAGAAGGACTGGGCAGGGGGGGAGGGAATGCATTAGGGGATATTTCAGCCTGGGATATGGCCGAGGACCTGCCTACCTCAGGGACCGCCTCTCCCCGTATGAACCCCAGAGAGCACTGAGGTCAGCAGGGAAGAACCTGCTGACTATCCCCGGGCCAAAGGAGGTAAGACTCCAGAGCACCCGTACCCGGGGCCTTTTCAGCGATGGCCCCACAGCTGTGGAATCAGCTCCCAGAGGGAATGCGGGCCCTGCGGGACTTTGAACAGTTCCGCAGGGCCTGCAAAACCATCTTGTTCCAAGCGGCCTTCACCAGCTGAAACTACTAAACTGTCAAATCAATTTGCCAGCGGAATAGAACTAAATGTATTAATGTTTTCAGAATGCTTTTAGAATTTTAATGGATTTTAATTAATTATAGTTAAATGCTATTTATTGTATAATGTATACATTGAGTTTTGCTGTTAGCCGCCCTGAGCCGCTTGGTCGGGGAGGGCGGGATACAAATAAAATGTGACTGACTGACTGCAGAGCCATTAAGGCGGCAAATTTCTGTTGACGCTTCAGAATATTTACGTTTCTTATTCAAGAGCTCAGCGTCACCCCTGCAGAAATTTAAGCTGCCCAATGCAATCATCTGAACGGTCACAGGCATAGAAAACTCCCAGAGCTCGGATAAAGAGGAATACTCTATGTACAAAGGGCTACGATCGGAAGGGAATTGCCAGGTGATGAAGAACGGCAAAGTCTCAACAAACCCTTTGGATAACAACTTCGCTGTCAGAGACTACGGCAAAACAATAAAGAAGGCAGAACGCTGCTTGCGAGAGCTCTTCTCCCGACATGTCACGGAGGCTTCAAAAATAGAAGGAAGACGTCAGGAATGGTTGCCTGAAAAGCCGCTCTTTCGTTGGTGCCACTGGAGCAAACTCAACTGTCTTTTACAAAAATCATTTCATGGAGACCTATTCAGGCTAAAAAACTGTAATTACAGCTATTTTGGGATGAGATTTATTTCTTTCAGACAAGACCCGACAAAACCAGATGCCAGGGTGCAACTGTACCTTAAAAAGGTAAAGGTAAGTCCCCTGTGCAAGCACCAGTCGTTTCCGACTCTGCGGTGACGTTGCTTTCACAACCGTTTCACGGCAGACTTTTTACGGGGTGGTTTGCCCTTGCCTTCCCCAGTCATCTACACTTTCCCCCCAGCAAGCTGGGGACTCCTTTTACCGACCTCGGAAGGATGGAAGGCTGAGTCAACCTCAAGCCGGCTACCTGAAAACCCAGCTTCCGCCAGGGATTGAACTCAGGTCGTGAGCAGAGCTTAGAACTGCAGCTTTACCACTCTGCCCCATGGGGCTCTTAATACCCTAGGAAAAGAAAGGGAAAAGTCCCCTGTACAAGCACCAGTCGTTTCCGACTCTGGGGTGACGTCGCTTTCACAACGTTTTCACGGCAGACTTTTTACAGGGTGGTTTGCCATTGACTTCCCCAGTCACCTACACTTCCCCCCCCCCCCGCAAGCTGGGGCTTCTTCTACCGACCTCAGAAAGATGGAAGGCTGAGTCAACCTGGAGCCGGCTACCTGAACCAGCTTCCGCTGGGATCAAACTCAGGTCGTGAGCAGAGGGCTCCGACTGCAGCTTTACCACTCTGAGCCACAGGGCTCTCCTACACCTTAGGAACCCCTTTGGCCCCTGTTGGCCAGCCCTCTCATACATACAGCCCGATGCCACACTACAGAGGATGCCAAGCATTATCTTTCAGAGAACGTACTTTCTTTCTCACTATAGAGGATGGTGTGGAATTGTTTTCTGTGGCCTCCAGTCCAACACTCTGTGTCACATAAGAACATAAGAGAAGCCATGTTGGATCAGGCCAATGGCCCATCCAGCCGAACACTCTGTGTCACATAAGAACATAAGAGAAGCCATGTTAGATCAGACCAATGGCCCATCCAGCCCAACACTTTGTGTGACATAAGAACATAAGAGAAGCCGTGTTGGATCAGGCCAGTAGCTCATCCAGCCCAACACTCTGTGTCACATAAGAACATAAGAGAAGCCCTGTTGGATCAGGCCAGTGGCCAATCCAGTCCAACACTCTGTGTCACATAAGAACATAAGAGAAGCCCTGTTGGATCAGGCCAGTGGCCCATCCAGTCCAACATTATGTATCACATAAGAGAAGCCCTGTTGGATCAGGCCAGTGGCCCCTCCAGCCCAACACTCTGTGTCACACAGTGGCCAAAAAACCAGACACCATCAGAAGGTCCACCAGTAGGGCTAGAAGCCCTTCCACTGTGCCCCCCCAAGCACCAAGAATACAGAGCATCACTGCCCCAGACAGAGAGTTCCATCAATATGCTGTGGCTAATAGCTCCATATGCTTATCCAATCCCATCTTGAAGCGGTCTACGCTTTTAGCTGCCACCACCTCCCGTGGCAGTGAATTCCATGTGTTAATCACCCTTTGAGTGAAGAAGGACTTTCTTTTATCAGTTCTAACCCAACTGCTCAGCAATTTCATGGATTGCCCACGAGTTCTTGTAAGAAATGGAGAAAAGGACGTCCTTCTCCACCTTCTCTATCTCATGCATAAGCTTGTAAACCTCTATCCTGTCACCCCTCAGTCAATGTTTCTCCAAGCTAAAGAGGCCCAAGCGCTTTAACCTTTCCTCATAGGGAAAGTGTTCCAACCCTTGAATCATTCTAGCTGCCCTTTCCCCATCTTTTTTGATGTGTGACCACCAAATTGTCCAAGGGACAAAGCTTCTAAGTGGCCATTGGAGATTTTATTTGGGCAGATTTTTCAAAGTGTTGCTTTAGCAGCAGCGGCCGCCGCAACGCAAGGATCTCTGCTGTGTGACTGAGGATATGACTGGCTCGGCCTCCTTTGGCAGCCATTTCGCCACTGTGCCCACCCACATGGTGTCACAATTCCCAATGTGCCCACAGGCTCAAAAAGGTGGAGCACCCCGTTTTAATTTATCTTCAGTAACAGGGGGACCCCTTCCAAATCTGCAGCTTTGTCAGTGATCCAAGGCAAAGCTCTCCTCCCTAGCAGCACATAAATGCTTCCACGCCAGCACTTCTGCCAGCGCCTGCCTTAGAAATCACAGCTCCTAGAGAAGAACAGAGTTAGCATTTGAGCGAAGTTCCCCTCCGCCAAGTCTTCCAAGAAATAAGGCTACTGAAAATAAACTCGTGATGCGGATGTCCTTCGCTGCTAAACACACGTGGGTGTGAAAAATGGGGGTCCCTAAAAATAGCTGTCCCTTGATGAATGACAGATGTCTGGTTCTACTCACAGGAGGAGAATAACTTTCATTGTTAGGGCGCCAAGACTTGGTTCTGTTAGCTGAAAGCCCTGCGAACCCTCCTTATGAGTCAAAATATTTAAAGCAGGGCTTGACAAATTCATAGAATCATAGAGTTGGAAGGGACACCCAGGGTCATCTAGTCCAACCCTCTGCACAATTGCAGGAAACTCACAAACACCTCCCCCTAAACTCACAGGATCTTCATTGCTGTCAGATGGCCATCTAGCCTCTGTTGAAAAACCTCCAAGGAAGGAGAGCCCACCACCTCCCGAGGAAGCCTGTTCCACTGAGGAATTGCTCTAACGGTTAGGAAGTTCTTATTTATGTATTTATTTATTTATTTATTTATTTATTTTATGGTTTATATCCCGCCCTTCCCAACAAGTTCTTCCTCATGTTGAGCCAGAAACTCTTTTGATTTAATTTCCACCCATTGGTTCTGGTCCTACCTTCCGGGGCCACAGAAAACAATTCCACACCATCCTCTATATGACAGCCCTTCAAGTACTTGAAGATGGTGATCATATCACATCTCAGCCGCCTCCTCTCCAGGCTAAACATCCCCAGCTCCTTCAGCCTTTCTTCACAGGACTTGGTCTCCAGACCCCTCACCATTTTTGTCACCCTCCTCTGGACCCGTTCCAGCTTGTCTATATCCTTAAAAAGTGGTGCCCAAAACTGAACACAAGACTCCAGGTGAGGTCTTCGCAGAGCAGAGTAAAGCGATACCATCACTTCACATGATCTTGTCAGAACTTAAGAACTTCAAACGGATCCCATACTTGGTTACAAAGTTAGGATTTTATTGAAGAGAACTAAGCACTGGAAGAGGCAAGATAACAGTGATGGCGAGAGCCAGCACCAGCACAATTTTATACACGTAAAGCAAACATCTCACAAAGCCACAATTCACACCGTTACAGGCACATCTGTCTTCTCACCATCACTATCAGTAGAGAGGATGCCTCCCTACTCCGAAGGCCATGCTGCTCGGCTTCAAAGGGTCCCAGTGTGAGAATGTGCAGAGACATAACATAACTCATTCTACAGCCCTAAATATTTTGGATACCAGTGGGGCAAGGTTAATTACTATTCAAGCACTTTGGGTCAAGCAAGGGTTACAACATGGAGTCAGTTTGGTTCAGTAACAAAGCAGCTCTAAGCCACAGTAAAAGTACAATACAGCATTGGTCACATTATAGGGAACCAGCAGTAAAGATACAAGTTCTGACATACTGCCCCCCCTAAGCGCCCCCTCCCGTGGGGCCAGCCTTGGGCTTGTGCGGGTACAGTAGGTGAAACTTTTTCAGCAGTTGCGGAGCGGCTACGTTCTGAGATTCGACCCACTCGTCACAGCTCGGGGGGAAGTGTTTCCACCTGATCAAATAATACAGTTTCCCCCTTTTGACTTTGGAGTCCAGGATCTCCTGGACTTCATGGTGACTCTGACCCCTCACTGTCGTCGGAGGGGGCGGTGGGGCCCTGGGATGGAAGGACGTAGCACCAGGGTCTTTCCGAAGCAAGCTGCAATGAAAAACCGGATGGATCTTACTTAGAGATTTGGGTAGTTCGAGTTCCACCGTTACTTTGTTTATTACCCTTTTTATTTTGAAAGGCCCAAGAAACTTCAGTGCGAGTTTGCGACAGGACTGGGGAAGGGGAAGGTTTTTTGTCGACAGGAAAACTGTATCCCCCACCTTTAGGTCCCACTCTGGGGAGTGTTTTTTGTCAAACTGCTTTTTGTAGGCTTTTTTCGCTTCCTCCAGGTTTTCCTGAATACCCTTCCAGCCTTCACGGAGGCCCTCCCACCATTGTTGACAGGATGTGGGTTCGGACGAGCTGGCGGGGAGGGCGAGTGTGGGAAACGGCTTGCCCTCGTAACCATTGATAATTTGAAAAGGGGAGGTTTTGGTCGAGCTATGGAGGCTATTGTTGTAGCCATATTCTGCAAAAGGGAGGAGATCCACCCAGTTGGACTGTTGGAAATTAATGAAGCAGCGGAGGTACTGTTCCAGAAGACCATTAACCCTCTCCGTCTGTCCGTCCGACTGGGGGTGGTAGGCAGAGCTTAGTCCTTGCTCGATGCCAGCGAGTTTGCAGAACTCCCGCCAGAAGTTGGCAACGAACTGCGTCCCGCGGTCGCTAATGACCTTGTCTGGGAACGAGTGTAGGCGTACAATGTGGGTGAAAAAGAGCTGGGCGAGTTTTTTGGCCGTGGGTAGCTTTTTGCACGGGACGAAGTGGGCTTGCTTTGAAAATGTGTCGACTACGACCAGGATGACTGTTTTGCCCTGTGAAGGTGGGAGTTCGACAAGGAAATCCATGGAGACTACCGACCAAGGTCGGGTGGCTGTAGGGAGGGGCACCAGGTGGCCCGGGGGTTTACCCCCCCTTCGTTTTGCCATGAGGCAGGTGGGACATGAAAGAACAAACTCCGACACATCTTTTTTAATTTTTGGCCACCAGAACTGGCGGGTGAGTAAGTTGAGGGTTTTGACATAGCCAAAGTGGCCGGCCAGGCGACTCGAGTGGCAGCGCTCCAAGACTTCTTTTCTGAGGGGAGTGGGCACATAGATTTTTTCATTGTGCAGCCAGAGACCGTTTTCGGCTTTAACCAAGTTAGGGGGGCGGTCGGCCTCCTGGTTATATTCTGAGAGGAATCGAGGCAGCAGATCTGAATCCGGAGGGCTGGTCTGCTTGCCGGAGCGGGTAGTGACCCCCCCCGAGATGGCTGAGGGGGAAATTAATGAGTCCACTACCTCCTCCCGGAGACTGTCGTGTTGTGGCATGCGAGAGAGGGCGTCTGCTAAAAAGTTCTTTGAGCCTGGGATGTGTTTCAGCACAAAGTCAAATTTAGCAAAGAAACCTGCCCACCGGATTTGTTTTGCAGTCATTTTGCGGCGCCCGGTGAGGGCTTCAAGGTTTTTATGATCGGTCCAGATTTCAAAGGGCACTCTCGCTCCCTCAAGCCAGGAGCGCCAGGTTTTTAGGGCAAACATGACTGCAAACGCCTCCTTGTCCCAGACCGACCAATTTCTTTGTTCGTTGGAAAATTTCCTTGAGATGTAGGCACATGGTCGGAGCACCCCATTTTCCCCTCTCTGCATTAATATGGCTCCCACTGTGGCGTCGGAGGCGTCGCATTGGACCACGAAGGGTTTCAGTTCATCGGGATGAGCCAACACGGGTTCGGAGGTGAAGAGGCGTTTCAGTTCAGTGAAAGCTTTTTGGCAGTCAGGCGTCCACGTTAGGCGCGCGCCTGGCTTTTTCGCCTCGTCACCCTTCCCTTTGGTTTTGAGGAGTTCCGTGAGGGGGAGCATGACTGTAGCGAACCCCTTAATGAAGTCGCGGTAAAAGTTAGCGAACCCGATAAAACTTTGTAATTGCTTGCGGGTTCGAGGGGGCTCCCAGTCTAGTACCGCTTGGACCTTTGCGGGGTCCATAGCCAATCCCTCCCCCGACACCCGGAAACCCAAATAGTCCAGTTCGGTCTTGTGAAACTCGCATTTTGACAATTTGGCATACAGTTTGTGTTTGCAAGGGTGCTAAGGGGGCATGAGACTTTAGGATCTTGTGAATAGATAATGATGTCATCTTGAATAGATAATGATGTCAGGTACACCCCCCCCCTTAAACAGGAAGTCCCGTAGCAGCACGTTCAGTTGATAAAGATCATTAATACACCAGGGGCTCCTTGCAGTCGAAGGGCATGACTAGGTACTCAAACTGTCCCAGGGGGGTGTTGAACGCTGTCTTCCACTTGTCCCCCTCTTTGATGCGGACGCGGAAGTACGCGTCTCGGAGATCAAGCTTTGTAAATACTTTTCCCTTTGCTACGGTGTTCAACAAATCCTTTATCAACGGGATCGGGTAGGCGTTGGACATGGAAATCCCGTTTATCGCACGAAAATCTGTGCAAAGCCTAAGAGACCCGTCCTTTTTCTTTCGGAAGAGGACGGGGGCGGCATGGGGGGCAGTGGCCGGTCGTATGAAGCCGCGCTTAAGATTCTTGTCCAAAAACTTTCGGAGTTCAGCTTTCTCCGCCCAACCCATGGAGTACAGTTTCGCCTTGGGAAGCTGTTGCCCTGGGATCAGCTCAATGGCACAGTCCGTAGGGCGGTGGGGCGGTAGCTCGTCCGCTTCCTTCTCGCTAAACGCTAGTCTTAGATCCCGGTACTCCTTGGGGATGGAGGCGACTTCCTCGAGAGTGAGGCAAGCCCGCATGTTTTGGGGGGGAGCATGCGGCCCCCATTCGGGGCGCCAGTGGTGGTGCTCACACCTCCAATCCGGGAACCGGACGATTTGTTCCTCCCACCTTATGTCTGGTTGGTGGCGGGCGAGCCAAGCCGAGCCTACCACCACGTCGAAAGAGCAAGAGGGGGCAATTACGAAAGTCTCAATCCCCCAATGCTCCTCGGTTCCCACCGGGACCGCCTGAGTCTCTAAAGTACATGGTTCCCCCCTCATGGGCCCCCCGTCCATCTGCTGGAACTGCATCGGTTGTGGCAGGGGTGAGGTGGCTAATCCCAACGCCTCAACTACGCGGGGGGTGATCAGGTCCCTGTTACACCCTGAGTCGATCAGCGCTCGGGCGTGCATGAATCTCTTTAGGTTAGGGTTAAGGAGGGTAACGGCCATAAATAGTAAACCCCCTGTTGCTCTCACCGTGAGGAGTGCCGGCTGTTGTTGGACCTGCTTTGCGGCACCCATTAAAGCAGGTTGCTGTCGTTTCCCGCCGACTCGGTGTCGTCCGACTCCTCGGTCGATACTTCCACTGTCGCCAAGTCGGTGGTAAAATCCTCGTCAGTCGCCAAGGAAGTGGCGACGGAGCCCCGGCTGGGCTCCTTCGAGCGGCTGCTCTTTTTCTTTTTCGGCCCCGGGGTGGTTTGCTTCGCCGTGGGTGGGGTGGAACCCGCTTTCACTGGGCAGTTGGCAGCGAGATGATTTGGGTCTCCGCATTTGAAGCACTTGCGGGCGGGAGACGGGGTGGAGGTCGCCGGGGCCTCCCTCCCTTCGGATTTAGTCGGGGTGTGTTTGGCCCCCTTCTTCGCCAGCTGCTGTCGTCGCATCCCCACATGTTGGAGGTTGGTCTCCACTTCTCCGGCCAGTTGGATCCATCCGACCAACGTGTCGGGCCTCCCTTGACTGTAGCAGCGGTCGAGGATGTTCGGGTTCAGACCATTGATGAACGCGGTATATTTCATGACCTCGTTCCATCCCCTCGCTGCTGCGCAGTACCCCAGGAACTCGGTGGCATACTCGCGAGTGGAGCGGTTGCCTTGCTCTATGCGCTGAAGGGCGGCGACAGCCTTCTCCTCCCGTAGAGGATCGCCATACTGGCGGAGCAGCGCGTGCAGGAACCCCGCCACGGTAGCTAGTTCGGGCTTTCTCCCCATGAAAAGCCCCACGTACCACTTGCGGGCCGCACCTCTCAGTCGGGACGCGATGTGGTACACTCGGCTGGCTTCGGTCGGGTAATCTGCACCCCAGTGGGTGAAGAACGTGTCGCACTGTATGGTAAAATACTCCACGTCCTCCGGATTCCCATCGAAAGTAATCTTCAACTCCCTTCCTCGACCCTCGGCCCCCCCCCCCGGGGCTCGCGGCGCCCCCGGCGGCGGCGCTGGGCCCGGTAGAGCCGGCAGGATCGGGGCGGGTGGCGCCGGGGGCCCCGGAACGGGCAGAGCCGGTGGCGCCGGGGCAGCCGGGGCCAGCGGAGCTGGTGGTGCCGGGGCAGGCGGAGCCGGCGGCGCCGGGGCGGCCGGAACCTGCGGGGCTGGGGCCGGCGGAGCCGGCGGGGCTACGGGCGGTTGCCCCAATGGTAGCCCTCCAATCGGGACTCCCAGGACCGCAGTTTGCAAAGTGCGGAGCTGGTCGTAAATCGCGCCCAGGTTCTGCTGCAACTCCTCGGCCATCGTCACGCGGGATCGATGCATGTCGTCGTGGATCTCCCGCACCCAGTCGAATAAGTCGTTGCGGAGGGTCCGGATCTGGTCGTCTCCCCCTCGGGGCTCCGGGCCCTCCGCCTGGTCGTCGTCGCCGTCTCCGGCTCCCCCTTCGCCCAACATGCTTCGGTACCGTTGCTCCGCGGCGTCGATTGCTGCCGTGGACTTCCGCGGGCTCCAGGTTCGCGGGGCGGGGAACGCGGCGTCGACCGAGAAAGGCGCTGGGACCTTAATTTTGCGCCGAACCCCCGTCACTTTTGGGTCGAGCGGCGGGTCCTCTGTTGGGGTGGTGGGCTCTCCGTCGTCTGGCACTTTTGCCGCCATCAGGCCAAGTCTCCAGTACAGATAAGCCACGAACAATGGGATCACTGTTATAATGTCAGAACTTAAGAACTTCAAACGGATCCCATACTTGGTTACAAAGTTAGGATTTTATTGAAGAGAACTAAGCACTGGAAGAGGCAAGATAACAGTGATGGCGAGAGCCAGCACCAGCACAATTTTATACACGTAAAGCAAACATCTCACAAAGCCACAATTCACACCGTTACAGGCACATCTGTCTTCTCACCATCACTATCAGTAGAGAGGATGCCTCCCTACTCCGAAGGCCATGCTGCTCGGCTTCAAAGGGTCCCAGTGTGAGAATGTGCAGAGACATAACATAACTCATTCTACAGCCCTAAATATTTTGGATACCAGTGGGGCAAGGTTAATTACTATTCAAGCACTTTGGGTCAAGCAAGGGTTACAACATGGAGTCAGTTTGGTTCAGTAACAAAGCAGCTCTAAGCCACAGTAAAAGTACAATACAGCATTGGTCACATTATAGGGAACCAGCAGTAAAGATACAAGTTCTGACAGATCTCGACATGGTAGTTCTGTTGATACAGCCCAAAATTGCATTGGCCTTTTTAGCCACCACATCACACTGTTGACTCATATTCAGCGCATGGTCCACTAAGATCCCTAAATCCTTCTCCCACAGACTGCTGCTAAGACAAGTTTCCTCCATCCTATAACCATGCATTGGATTTTTTCTACCTAAATGCAGAACTTTACATTTATCCCTGTTAAATGTAACATTAATCCTGTGTGATTGAGCTAGCCTTGCAAAGCAAGCTGCGATACAGAAGGAAACAAGAGAGGAGAAGGAAGCAGAAGACAGCCAGTTGCTTGGGGGCCTGATAGGAGCCCTACGGGAGCCTGATCCGGCCCCCAGGCTGCATGTTTAACACCCCTGCTCTGAACTGTGGAGCTTCATGAGCAAAAATTCTACTTTGTGCACCACTAGCCGCCCTTTTCTGCCCTTTTCCCAAACAACCAAGTGCCATCAGGAGGTCCACCATTGGGGCCAGGATGGACCTCCTGATGGCACCTGGGTTTTTTTGGCAACTGTGTGACACAGAATGTTGGACTGGATGGGCCGTTGGCCTGATCCAACAGGGCTTCTCTTATGTTCTTTTGAGAAACAGAGTATATGACTCCGAAAAAGCTGGCTAGAATGAGTAAGAAAATGTCGGATAGATGTTGGAAATGTACAAAACATGAAGGTTCTTTCTTTCACATGTGGTGGACTTGTGAAAAAGCGAAAGAATTCTGGAAGATGATACAACAAGAAATCTCCAAAATTTTGGGTTATGACTTTAAAAAACTGCAGAGACATTTTTGCTTAGATTACAATTAGAAAAATTTCCAAAGGAAGACAGGACTTTAATTTGGTACTTGCTCTCAGCTGCTAGGACATTGTATGCGCAGCTGTGGAAACAAGGAAAAATACCATAAAAAAGGGATTGGATTGTGAAAGTTTTATCGTGGAGTGAGATGGACAAATTAACTAGAATTTTAAGAGACTATGATTTGGATATATTCAAAAAGGAGTGGAAGAAATTTAAAAGATATATGGAGAAAGAGTGGAATGTAAAAAGACATTGGACAATTTTTTAGTATTAATGAGAAAAAAAATATTGAACTTTGATTGGTTAGCGGTACCTTTAGTATTGAATTTAAATTTATAACTTCGGGGAAGTCAAATATTGGAGGGAGGGGAGGTTGAAATATCATATGGGTTAGTATAGAAAATTTGCAATTAAGTTTTGTAACCATATGTTATCAATAAATTGTTAAAACACAGGGCTTCTCTTATGTTCTTATGAGAAACAGAGTGTTGGACTGGATGGGCCGCTGGCCTGATCCAACATGGCTTCTCTTATGTTCTTATGTGACACAGAGTGTTGGACTGGATGGGCCATTGGCCTGATCCAACAGGGCTTCTCTTATGTTCTTATGTGACACAGAGTGTTGGACTGGATGGGCCATTGGCCTGATCCAACATGGCTTCGCTTATGTTCTTATGTGACACAGAGTGTTGGACGGAATGGGCCATTGGCCTGATCCAACATGGCTTCTCTTATGTTCTTATGTGACACAGAGTGTTGGACGGAATGGGCCATTGCCCTGACCCAACATGGCTTCTCTTATGTTCTTATGTGACACAGAGTGTTGGACGGAATGGGCCATTGCCCTGACCCAACATGGCTTCTCTTATGTTCTTATGTGACACAGAGTGCTGGACTGGATGGGCCATTGGCCTGACCCAACATGGCTTCTCTTATGTTCTTATGTGACACAGAGTGTTGGACTGGAGGGGCCACTGGCCTGATCCAACATGGCTTCTCTTATGTTCTTATGTGACACAGAGTGTTGGACTGGAGGGGCCACTGGCCTGATCCAACAGGGCTTCTCTTATGTTCTTATGTGACACAGAGTGTTGGACTGGAGGGGCCACTGGCCTGATCCAACATGGCTTCTCTTATGTTCTTATGTAACACAGAGTTTTGGACTGGAGGGGCCACTGGCCTGATCCAACATGGCTTCTCTTATGTTCTTATGTGACACAGAGTGTTGGACTGGATGGGCCATTGGCCTGATCCAACAGGGCTTCTCTTATGTTCTTATGTGACACAGAGTGTTGGACTGGATGGGCCATTGGCCTGATCCAACATGGCTTCGCTTATGTTCTTATGTGACACAGAGTGTTGGACGGAATGGGCCATTGGCCTGATCCAACATGGCTTCTCTTATGTTCTTATGTGACACAGAGTGTTGGACGGAATGGGCCATTGCCCTGACCCAACATGGCTTCTCTTATGTTCTTATGTGACACAGAGTGTTGGACGGAATGGGCCATTGCCCTGACCCAACATGGCTTCTCTTATGTTCTTATGTGACAGAGTGTTGGACTGGATGGGCCACTGGCCTGATCCAACATGGCTTCTCTTATGTTCTTATGTGACACAGAGTGCTGGACTGGATGGGCCATTGGCCTGATCCAACATGGCTTCTCTTATGTTCTTATGTGACACAGAGTGTTGGACTGGAGGGGCCACTGGCCTGATCCAACATGGCTTCTCTTATGTTCTTATGTGACACAGAGTGTTGGACTGGAGGGGCCACTGGCCTGATCCAACATGGCTTCTCTTATGTTCTTATGTGACACAGAGTGTTGGACTGGAGGGGCCACTGGCCTGATCCAACAGGGCTTCTCTTATGTTCTTATGTGACACAGAGTGTTGGACGGAATGGGCCACTGGCCTGATCCAACATGGCTTCTCTTAAGTTCCTGCTACAAAAAAAGCCCTGGGAATGCACCTTTTAAAATATTTCTTATCTTTCTAACAAGATGAACCTAAATAATCCCATCATTTATCCCATCAGATCCCAGCCCAGTAGCACCTGAGAGATCAACAGGCGTTTAAAGGCATGAGCTTTCAAGAATCAAAGATCCGTTCATCAGAAACAGCTCACGACTTTAGACATCTTGCTGGTCTCCCTAAAGTGCTACTGGACTTCAATCTAGTTGTTCTCCTCCAGCTCAACATGGCTACTCCTCTGCTGTAAGTGAAAAAGAAACCCTTTTCTTGATCCTTATTATCCAAGGGACAAAGCGTTCAATGGCCCAGTTACGCCAGCATCCCATTAGCACCAACGTCACGTCAGCACTGCTTAGCTGAGTTCATGCATTCCTCCAGCAGGAAAACTGACAGGGGGGAAACCCCACACGACTTAAAAGGAACAAAGGGCACAGCAGCACAACTGACAGCCAGGGCAATGCTACTGACCCCCGCCAATCAGAGCTGCGTGTCAAGGACACCTCAGCGTCAGCCACAGGCAAAGAGAGCCAGCCAACGATATCGCAGTGCCCCAGCGCAAACAAGAACCCCGAACCCAGCAGACACAAGGACAACACAGTGCCTTCTGCTGTCTGATCAAAGTTTCAGTCCAGTGTTTAAGACCAACAAAGCTTTATTCAAGGAGTGAGCTTTTGTGTGCACATACACTTCCACAGATACATAAGAACGTAAAAAAAAAGCATGTTGGATCAGGCCGATGGCCCATCCAGTCCAACAC
This sequence comes from Heteronotia binoei, assembly GCF_032191835.1. Lineage (NCBI taxonomy): Eukaryota > Metazoa > Chordata > Lepidosauria > Squamata > Gekkonidae > Heteronotia > Heteronotia binoei. The sequence continues at coordinate 121,188,725 of NC_083231.1, forward strand.
TCTGTGTCACATAAGAACATAAGAGAAGCCATGTTGGATCAGACCGATGGCCCATCCAGTCCAACACTCTGTGTCACATAAGAACATAAGAGAAGCCATGTTGGATCAGACCAATGGCCCATCCAGGCTGAGTCGACCTGGAGCCGGCGACCTGAACCAGCTTCCGCCGGAGTCGAACTCAGGTCGTGAGCAGAAGACTCCGACTGCAGCACTGCAGCTTTACCACTCTGCGCCACGGGGCTCCTAATGCTGTCAAGTTATGGTTAAAAGAAATGAAAGTATCAGAAGTGGATTTGTAATATTATAGCAAACACTGAACGCGCTGTTCGTGTTTTTCTATGAGCTGCATTGAGATTGCAAATGTAGAAGGGGGGATATTTATGTTTTGTCATTTCTTACTTCTTACTTTTGCTTTTTTCTTTATTTCTGAGCTCTTTAAAACCAAATAAAATCTTGGGGGGGGGGGCAAGAAAGCAACAACGTAGTTCCCCCCCCCCCCCCCTTCTCCTTCTGACAAGCAGACTAGCAGGCTTTGGAGGTGGGTAGTCCCACCCTCCAACAAACTTGAGAGAGAACCCACCCACCCCCCAAAAAAAACCCTCATGATCGCTCCGGATTGGTCCTTGGGAGAAGCAATCAGATAGCAAGAGGAGCAAGAAGGGAAGACAATGGCCTGTCATCTCGGCAGAAAGAAGCCCTGCAAAGAGAAAGAGGCGACGGGGCAGCTGTGGCAGCTGTGAGACAAAAAACAACGTTACAGGCACAGGCTTTCCCTGCCAGGATTCGCTTGCCGCACAACTGTCGATCGGACAGACTTGCAAAGACAAAGCGGCTCTGTTGGGACAGATCGGCCAAGCCAAGGCCTGCCACAGAGGAGCGGCGGGATCCATGGCAGTTTTTGTGCTCTGCTCAGCGCTGGGAGTGGGAAACATCACTTGCCTGCATCTCTCTCGAAAGGCTACTTGGAAAGAGGGGAGAAAGAGGCACGGGCCTGGGACCGAGTAATATCCATATATGCACATGCATCTCATTTTTCTCTCCAAAGGCACATCAAAAAAAACCTGTCTCTGTGGTTAGAGAGGCAGTTTGGGGCAGCAGTTAAGTGTGTGGACTTTATCTGGGAGAACCAGGTTTGATTCCCTGCTCCTCCACTCGAAGCTGCTGGAATGGCCTTGGGTCAGTCATAGCTCTCCGCAGAGGTTGTCCTTGAAAGGGCAGCTTCTGGGAGAGCTCTCTCAGCCCACCCACCTCACAGGGTGTCTGTTGTGGGGGGAGAAGGTATGGGATATTGTAAGCCACTCTGAGTCTCTGATTCAGAGAAAAGGGCAGGGTATAAATCTGCAGTCATCTTCTTTAAGTAAACCAACCAACCAATCAATTTATTCAGCCAGCGACCGGTACAAGTCAAAAGCAAGAACTATACAGTGAAACATTTAAGAATAGAATTGGTCTACATATAACAGAAATACCTCTAAGGTTACGTAAGATCTACACCGGTTAGATATCTCTAAAATTTAGAATCTATGCATAAAATTTCATGCTGAATTCTCAGGCTGCTAAGAAAAATTCAGCACACCTAATAGTGACCTGTGGGTTCACACCCATCAAAAGCTTCCTTAAAATATCGACATTAGAACAACCTAGGTAAATATTAAGTGGAGGGGAAATTACATTAGATTGAATTTATGTCAAGATCTCATTTATGTCAGATCCAGCCCTCGTAACAAATGAGTTTGACACCCCTGTAAACAGATTCCGCTGCCTTCGCACCATCCTCAACATCCACTGGAGTGACATTGTGACCAACACTGGAGTCCTCAAGCGGGCGGAGGTTACAAGCATCGAGGCACTGCTGTTGAAGACGCAGCTGCGCTGGGCAGGGCATATTTCCAGTATGGAAAACCACCGCCTTCCCAAGATTGACCTGTATGGCGAACTTTCCACCGGCCATCGAAATAGAGGGGCACCAAATAAGAGGTACAAGGACTCCTTGAAGAAATCCCTTGGCACCTGTCGCATCAACCATCACCAGTGGTCTGACCTAGCCTCAGATCGCAAAGCATGGAGGCACACCATCCACCAGGCTGTCTCTTCCTTTGAGAACGCACGCATAGCTGGTCTTGAGGACAAAAGGAGATTGAGGAAGAATCGCACTGCTACAGCACCAACCCCGAATCAGACTTTTCCCTGCGGCCACTGTGGCCGGACCTGCCTGTCCCGCATTGGTCTTGTCAGCCACCAGCGAGCCTGCAGCAGACGTGGACTACTGCACCTTTCTTAAATCTTCGTTCGCGAAGTCACTTCGAGAGAGAGAGAAACAGATTCCACCTCTTCAGTGCCAAAGGGACAAGCTATCTCCTTCATGGGATTTTTTTAAAAATCTAAAACTGCAGACAAAACAAACATCTGGGACAGGCACTGGACTCATTAGGTGGCTTGCCCATCAAGGCAACCGTCGTTTTCAAACTGTGTAATCAAAACTCATTTCTTCCATCTCCTCCCCAACCCCCCGCCTCCGCTCTCTTGCTACAAAAACTACAATTGCCTCTTTGTCGCCGTGCCTAGATTTTAACATAAAGGACGAGGGATGGCGTCGCTTCTGTGCTCTCTACGGCACACCTTTTGTGTTCACTGCTGAATTATGAATATCAGTGCAGACGCTTTAGAAATGGCGGCTTTCCTTATCCTATGGAATCAAAAAACAATGTCTGCTATGACGGAAATGAACTTTTGGGAGGCCTTCCTGCGCAGCTAGCGCCTGAAATTCTTTGAGTCCTGGTTCGGAAGGAAGAGAGCAAGACGTAGCCCGCACTTCGAAGGTAACAAGTCGCTCAGGTTTGCTCCAAGTAGAAAAGTCTTTAATTAACTGGCCACACATAGAATGGGGGGGGGGGTTTGGGAGGCTTGTTCTCAAACCATAGTTCGGCCTTCCATCGGAACCAGCCCTAAATGGCCATCTGGGATTATGTGCGTAAATGCCGTCAAATTACAGCAATTTTATGGTGATCCCAGCAAGCAGCTTTCAAAGCAAGAGCCAGCTGGTGTAGTGGTTAAGTGCGCGGACTCTTATCTGGAGAACCAGGTTGGATTCCCCCCTCCTCCACTTGCACCTGCTGGAATGGCCTTGGGGCAGCCAGAGGTCTCTTATCTGGGAGAACCGGGTTGGATTCCCCACTCCTCCACTTGCACCTGCTGGAATGGCCTTGCGTCAGCCAGAGCTCTCTTATCTGGGAGAACCGGGTTTGATTCCCCACTCCTCCACTTGCAGCTGCTGGAATGGCCTTGGGTCAGCCAGAGCTCCCTTATCTGGGAGAACAGGGTTTGATTCCCCACTCCTCCACTTGCAGCTGCTGGCATGGCCTTGGGTCAGCCAGAGCTCTCTTATCTGGAGGAACCGGGTTGGATTCCCCACTCCTCCACTTGCACCTGCTGGAATGGCCTTGGGTCAGCCAGAGCTCTCTTATCTGGGAGAACCGGGTTGGATTCCCCACTCCTCCACTTGCAGCTGCTGGCATGGCCTTGGGTCAGCCAGAGCTCTCTTATCTGGAGGAACCGGGTTGGATTCCCCACTCCTCCACTTGCACCTGCTGGAATGGCCTTGGGTCAGCCATAGCTCTCTTATCTGGGAGAACCGGGTTTGATTCCCCACTCCTCCACTTGCAGCTGCTGGCATGGCCTTGGGTCAGCCAGAGCTCTCTTATCTGGAGGAACCGGGTTGGATTCCCCACTCCTCCACTTGCACCTGCTGGAATGGCCTTGGGTCAGCCAGAGCTCTCTTATCTGGGAGAACCGGGTTGGATTCCCCACTCCTCCACTTGCACCTGCTGGAATGGCCTTGGGTCAGCCAGAGCTCTCGCAGGAGTTGTCCTTGAAAGTGCAGCTGCTGGGAGAGCCCTCTCAGCCCCGCTCATCTCACAGGGTGTCTGTTGTGGGGGGAGAAGATATAGGAGACTGTAAGCCGCTCTGAGTCTCTGATTCAGGGAGAAGGGCAGGGTATAAATCTGCAATTCTTCTTCTTCTTCTTAATGTTATCTCAAAGACCCGTGGAGGCCATTTCTCACCAGCCTCTCCTATTCTCTCGTTCTTTCCCAGAAAGCCTGGTGGACGTGGTCAGCTCAGCCCGGGACTGCTTGCAGGAGGGAGAATCCTGCACCAACGACCCCAGCTGCAGCTCCAAAAAGATGGAACTACAGATGGAACTCTCTGGGGGCAGTGATGCCAATTTGGTGTAGTGGTTAAGTGTGCCGGCTCTTATCTGGGAGAACCGGGTTGGATTCCCCACTCCTCCACTTGCAGCTGCTGGAATGGCCTTGGGTCAGCCAGAGCTCTCTTATCTGGGAGAACCGGGTTGGATTCCCCACTCCTCCACTTGCAGCTGCTGGAATGGCCTTGGGTCAGCCAGAGCTCTCTTATCTGGGAGAACCGGGTTTGATTCCCCACTCCTCCACTTGCACCTGCTGGCATGGCCTTGGGTCAGCCAGAGCTCTCTTATCTGGGAGAACCAGGTTTGATTCCCCACTCCTCCACTTGCAGCCGCTGGAATGACCTTGGGTTAGCCATGGTTTATCTCAGGAGTTATCTCTGGGGCAGCTGCTGTAAGAGCTCTCTCGGTCCCACCCACCTCACAGGGTGTCTGTTGTGGGGGAAGAAGATATAGGAGATTGTGTGCCGCTCTGAGTCTCTGAGTCAGAGAGAAGGGCAAGGTATAAACCTGCAGTTGTCGTCTTCAAGTGAGAAGCAGAGGCGGTTTGCCGTTGCCTTCCTCTGCAGTCTTTCTCTGATTACCTCCCACCCAAGAAGTGACCCTGCTGAGCTTTTCAGATCGGCCTATACCACACCGCCTTCCCTTCCACCCGGGATGACCTCAAGCAAAATACCTGTTAACACCACCTCTGTGCAAAAACTGGAGTTAAGCATTTATCACCTAACTTAATGAGAGGCACGAGGAAGGAATCTACAAAGCCGTTTCCTGACATCTTGCCAGCTCCTTTTATTTAGGTGAATCCATCAGGGTTGGTTGATTTGCTTTTTAATTTCCATTAAAAGAAAACCAGCTGACAATTCGAGCATCAACTGGCATCGTCGTTCGGTAATTAAATACAGAGGCCTTTCTTCTAAAAGGAAGATTATTCATAGGTTACAGAGCAGTGTTATAATATGGCAAAAAGAAAGAGAACGGAACAAGACGCAGATACGGCCCTCCGGCAAATCCAAAAGTGGTGTGTGGTGAAGCATGAACGATACGAGCCGTTATTAGCACGGCGGTAAAATGCATTAAGTATTGATTTTAGATTACGTTGAAACAAGGGTAATTAGGTAGGTGTTCTGAAGGTACGCAAACAGCGGACTATGGATGGCATGACCCGAGAGGTATCTGCAACAAATAGTAGGAGGTTAAACAACAAACTTTTTTTTTTTACTTTTAATTTTTTTTATCAGTCAGTCAGTCACATTTTATTTGTATCCCGCCCTCCCCGCCCAAAGCGGCTCAGGGCGACTTTATTGTAAAAGTATATTATCAAATACAAAAAGACATACAAACACCATAGCAAAACAGAAGTATCAAGTCATGGTTTTACATAGGGAGGGAGGGAGGGAGGGAGGGAGGGAGGGAGGGAGGGAGGGAGGGAGGGAGGGAGGGAGGAAGGAAGGAAGGAAGGAAGGAAGGAAGGAAGGAAGGAAGGAAGGAAGGAAGGAAGGAAGGAAGGAAGGAAGGAAGGAAGGAAGGAAGGAAGGAAGGAAGGAAGGAAGGAAGGAAGGAAGGAAGGAAGGAAGGAAGGAAGGAAGGATATATAACAATAAACTACAATCGCCCTCCCACTTAAATCAGAAAAAAAAATTAAAAATACAGTACACTATCGCAAAACACTTTCTAAAGTATCAGAGCAGGATATTAATAAGTACATAAGAAGTAAGCAATGCCCATTATAAAAAATCAATAGAGCAAAATTTCTTTATAAATCTTATGCTTATTAATAAATATAAGAATGGGTCAGAATCTGTCTTCTCAAGAACAGGACAACATATAGCAACGTAGTCCAAAAACGCTTGGTAAGGGTCATTTTGGTCTATGCCAGTAGTAATCTTATCCATAGTAAAATAATCCCAGATTTTATTAAACCAAGAGTCTAAAGTCAAATACTCTTGAAGGACCTGAATTTGTTGAGGAGGAGGAAGAGAAGACAGCTGCATATTTATACCCCGCCCTTCTCTCTGAATCAGAGAGGCTCACAATCTCCTTTCCCTTTCTCCCCCAGAACAGACACCCTGTGAGGTGGGTGGGGCTGAGAGGGCTCTCACAGCAGCTGCCCTTTCAAGGACAACCTCTGCCAGAGCTATGGCTGACCCAAGACCATTCCAGCAGGTTCAAGCGAAGGAGTGGGGAATCCAACCCGGTTCTCCCAGATAAGAGAGCTATGGCTAATCCAAGGCCATTCCAGCAGGTGCAAGTGGAGAAGTGGGGAATCAGACCCGGTTCTCCCAGATAAGAGTCCGCATACTTCACCACTATATCAGACTGGCTCAATAATACTAACCTCCATCATACTGTGGGCAACATGGCACCCACCAACACCTTTCCCCGTGCCTATTGTGGTTTTAGAAAGTGGGTAGGGCCAGCTGAGGCTTCTGACGGGCGGTACAGATTTTTAAAAACATCGTTTTGGCAACAGCTGCCACCCAGCACAAGGATCTTCATGGTGCAGCTGAAAGAAAGCAGCAGCCGCCGTTGTGTGGCTGACCCCACCTCCGGCTTCAATGATTTTACAGCAGCCACACTGTTAGAATTCCAAAAGTGCCTGCAGGTTCAAAAAGGTTGGGACCCCCGATCTAAAAGACTGGGACTAACAACATAACAAATTCTTAGATTCTGGACTGCTAGAAGGGTGGAATAACATTTAAGAACATAAGAACATAAGAGAAGCCCTGTTGGATCAGGCCAGTGGCCCATCCAGTCCAACACTCTGTATCACATAAGAACATAAGAGAAGCCCTGTTGGATCAGGCCAGTGGCCCATCCAGTCCAACACTCTGTATCACATAAGAACATAAGAGCAGCCATGTTGGATCAGGCCAGTGGCCCATCCAGTCCAACACTCTGTATCACATAAGAACATAAGAGAAGCCCTGTTGGATCAGGTCAGTGGCCCATCCAGTCCAACACTCTGTGTCACATAAGAACATAAGAGAAGCCCTGTTGGATCAGGTCAGTGGCCCCTCCAGTCCAACACTCTGTGTCACATAAGAACATAAGAGAAGCCCTGTTGGATCAGGTCAGTGGCCCATCCAGTCCAACACTCTGTGTCACATAAGAACATAAGAGCAGCCATGTTGGATCAGGCCAGTGGCCCATCCAGTCCAACACTCTGTGTCACATAAGAACATAAGAGAAGCCCTGTTGGATCAGGTCAGTGGCCCATCCAGTCCAACACTCTGTGTCACATAAGAACATAAGAGAAGCCCTGTTGGATCAGGTCAGTGGCCCATCCAGTCCAACACTCTGTGTCACATAAGAACATAAGAGAAGCCCTGTTGGATCAGGTCAGTGGCCCATCCAGTCCAACACTCTGTGTCACATAAGAACATAAGAGAAGCCCTGTTGGATCAGGTCAGTGGCCCATCCAGTCCAACACTCTGTGTCACATAAGAACATAAGAGAAGCCCTGTTGTATCAGGCCAGTGGCCCATCCAGTCCAACACTCTGTGTCACATAAGAACATAAGAGCAGCCATGTTGGATCAGGCCAGTGGCCCATCCAGTCCAACACTCTGTGTCACATAAGAACATAAGAGAAGCCCTGTTGGATCAGGTCAGTGGCCCATCCAGTCCAACACTCTGTGTCACATAAGAACATAAGAGAAGCCCTGTTGGATCAGGCCAGTGGCCCCTCCAGTCCAACACTCTGTGTCACATAAGAACATAAGAGAAGCCCTGTTGGACCAGGCCAGTGGCCCATCCAGTCCAACACTCTGTATCACATAAGAACATAAGAGAAGCCCTGTTGGATCAGGCCAGTGGCCCATCCAGTCCAACACTCTGTAACACACAGTGGCCAATACACACACACACACACACACACACACACTGTGGCTAATAACCACTGATGACCTCTGCTCCATATGCTTATCCAATCCCCACTTGAAGCTGGCTATGCTTGTAGCTGCCGCCACCTCCTCCTGTGGCAGTGAATTCCCCATGTTCATCACCCTTTGGGTGAAGAAGTACTTCCTTTTATACGTTCTAACCCGACTGCTCAGCAATTTCATTGAATGCCCACGAGTTCTTGTATTGTGAGAAAGGGAGAAAAGGACTTCTTTCTCTACCTTCTCCATCCCATGCATAATCTTGTAAACCTCTATCATGTCACCCCGTAGTCGACGTTTCTCCAAGCTAAAGAGCCCCAAGCGTTTTAACCTTTCTTCGTAGGGAAAGTGTTCCAAACCTTTAATCATTCTAGTCGCCCTTTTCTGCACTTTTCCCAATGCTATAATATCCTTTTTGAGGTGCGGTGACCAGAATTGTACACAGTATTCCAAATGAGACCGCACCATCGATTTATACAGGGACACTATGATACTGGCTGATTTGTTTTCAATTCCCTTCCTAATTTGGTGTTAATAACGCATTGCTAATAAGTGGAAAAGACAATAATGCTAGGAAGCAAGGGAGACCCAACATGTAAAGGAGATTATGGCCTCCGGTGTTCAAGTCTTGAGCAAGGACACCTGGAGGTCATTCGTTCTTATGGTCTCTATAAGCTAGAAACAACAGGCACGTCACACACACCATAACTGGTAGCCCCCACCTCTGAAGCTTTGCCTCCCTTCGGATCAGATCATGCTACCAAGTCCTCGTACTTCACACTCTTACTCCCCCCCCCCCAATGACTTCAATGCATCAAAAGTTTTCCAATTCCCACAAATGAAACGGAAAGCAAGCCAAGACTCCAGTCAAACATTATGAATTTCCCATTTAAAAATGCCCACATGAACACTGCACCCATGTCTATTTTGTGTTCCGCTAGCAGTCAGAAAGACATCTCTACAGTTTTAAGTTACAGCACTTACCTTATTTTTTTTCTAACTTCTACTACGAGAGCCAGTTTGGTGTAGTGGTTAAGTGTGCGGACTCTTATCTGGAAGAACCGGGTTTGATTCCCCACTCCTCCACTTGCACCTGCTGGAATGGCCTTGGGTCAGCCATAGCTCTGGCAGAGGTTGTCCTTGAAAGGGCAGCTGCTGTGAGAGCCCTCTCCAGCCCCACCCACCTCACAGGGTGGTTGTTGTGGGGGAGGAAGATAAAGGAGATTGTGAGCCACTCTGAGACTCTGAGTGGAGGGCGGAATATAAATCCAATGTCTTCTTAAATCCAATGTTTACTACCTGAATATTGACTATAAAGGTAGGGAGTTTCTAACAATTGAGCACAACAACATAAGAAGAGGCCTGCTGGATCAGAACAAAACCCATCTGTTGTGGATGCTCTGGAAGCAAGACTTCCCAAAACCCGTTGTATCCAGCATCCTGTCTCACACAATGGCCAACCAGCTCCTCTGCATTGTGTTTTTTGAGATAGAGACACCAAATTTTCAGCACAGCATTCAGTGCCTCTCTTCAAAATATCCCCCAGGTTTAGAAAAGATTGGACCAGAGGGTCCAGTTCTATGAATCCCAAATGAAGGTGCCCCTCTCCATTATTTCCAATGGAGGAAAGGCATTTAAAAGGCATAGATGAAATAAATACACCTGAAGACAGGGACAGGCAGGCAGTGTGCCCTCTAAGCTGAGTTAGCGTGAGCTAGCTCACAGATTTTTAGCCTCCAACTCACACCTTTTTGTCTCGGCTCAGGAAAATGGCCCCGGAGCAAACTCATTGATGCGGCAGCTCCCAACTTGAATGCCAGAAGCTCACAAAGTATAATTTTTGCTCACAGGACTCTGCAGCTTAGAGGGAACGTTGCGGGCAGGTAAAAAGCTTGTTAGCTGGTAGATGGGAGGAAGTGATGGATGCAGGGAAAGCAGTGAGAATGTGGCAGCCACCAGGAGGAAGAAAGAGGTAATAGTGTGGGAAGGATACGGGGGTGGGGAATGAAGTGGCCCCCCCTTACAAGTCCCTGCAGGTTTCCCACTTGCTCAAACTCACAAACACTGTTCGTAAGGACTATTCTGCAAACAGCCATAAACGATGGCAGATGCGCTAGAGCAGCACTAACAGAAATATCAAAAGTGATTTCTCCTGGAAAGGATGATGTCATTCCAAAGATTCCACCACAGAATGTGGGTCATGGGCTGAAATAGTTTCACCGCTAGTCAGCACCAAACTTATTTCAAAGGCACAAACTGAGCACAGTTCTGTCACACCGGCAACAGAGTTATCAGCCGAGATCAGGCTCAGTATAAGTTACCGCCAGGCTAGAACAGACAACTGGGAGTAGTGCCCTACTTCTCCATTTCTCCCAGAAGCAGCTCCGTAGGTGTAGCGCGGCTGTTTCCGCACACAATCTCAAAGGAGATTGTGAGCTACTCTATCTTCCTCCCCCACAGCAGACACCCTGTGAGGTAGGTGGGGCTGAGAGAGCTCTCCCAGAACCTGGCCTTTCAAGGACAACTCTGCTAAAAAGCTATGACTAACCCACGACCATTCCAGCAGCTGCAAATAGAGGAGTGGGAAATCAAACTTGGTTCTCCCAGATAAAGAGTCCACACGCTTATCCACCACACCAAACTGAAGTGCACAATTGTATCATCCTGAAACCATTGTGAGTCACTCTATCTTCCTCCCTCACAGCAGACACCCTGTGAGGTAGGTGGGGCTGAGAGAGCTCTCCCAGAACCTGGCTTTTCAAGGACAACTCTGCTAAAAAGCTATGACTAACCCACGACCATTCCAGCAGCTGCAAATAGAGGAGTGGGAAATCAAACTTGGTTCACCCAGATAAAGAGTCCACACGCTTATCCACCACACCAAACTGAAGTGCACAATTGTATCATCCTGAAACCATTGTGAGTCACTCTATCTTCCTCCCTCACAGCAGACACCCTGTGAGGTAGGTGGGGCTGAGAGAGCTCTCCCAGAACCTGGCCTTTCAAGGACAACTCTCCTAGAGAACTATGACTAACCCAGGACCATTCCAGCAGCTGCAAGTGCAGGAGTGGGAAATCAAACTTGGCTCTCCCAGATAAGAGTCCACACACTTATCCACCACACCAAAATAAAGTGCACAATTTCATCCTGAAACCATTGCCCCCGCCTCCACAGCAGACACCCCGGCCTGTGGAAAAATCGTCTTCCGCAAAACTGGTCCCCGGTGCCAAAAAGGATGGAGACCACTGTTCTAGGACATACTAGAAATTACTCCTCCGACCACAAAAGTCACTGAACCAGCTAAATAAGAACCTGGTAACCGGAGGAAGGTTTCAGGACTTACCCACCGGTGTTCGCCTTCCCTTTTCAAAAGGATGAATGAGGCTCGGGCGCATACGCAGCTGGGCTCTGTTCCAAAAAGACCCACACAGAGATACCCAGCAAAGCACCAACACAGAAAGCCTGTCTGTCCCCCTCTGAGTGCCAGGCTACTAAAGCTCAGCTATTCTGCTGTCACAAAGAGGGAGACCTTTGTGAGATTTAGCTGACTGACTCGCCCTGACAAGTTTCCCAAACTATCATGTCACATTATCTCCATGGGTGGCTGCAGACTGATAGGGAATCTCTATACTTAACCAGAGACACGCACTCCATGAAGAGAGTATTACGTCTTTCTGAAAAGCTCATCACTCATTCAGGCTACCTTCCTTCATTGCCTATCACAACCACAACCAAACCACAACCCAACAACTAAAACCCAACCACCACCCAATCACAACCACCACCACCACCGGAAACAAAAGGAAAGGTCCCCTGTGCAAGCACCAGTCGTTTCCGACTCTGTGGTGACGATGCTCTCACATCATTTTCACGGCAGACTTTTTATGGGGTGGTTTGCCATTGCCTTCCCCAGTCGCCTACACTTTCCCCCCAGCAAGCTGGGTGCTCATTTTACCGACCTCAGAAGGATGGAAGGCTGAGTCAACCTCGAGCCGGCTACCTGAAAACCCAGCTTCCGCCAGGGATCGAACTCAGGTCGTGAGCAGAGCTTGGGACTGCAGGACTGCAGCTTTAACAGTCTGCGCCACGGGGCTCTTAACAACAACACTAGGGCTCCGATATCTAGAAGGCACGGACTCTTAGGTGATGCAAAGGGAACCTTATTATAGAATAACAACCACCCTATAAAAAGGTTCTCTTTGCATCACCTAAGAGTCCGTGCCTTCCAGATATCAGAGCCCTAGTATTAATATGTCCTCACCTGTATGGTCCAGGCTAGTCCAATCGTATCAGAGCTCAGAAGCTGAGCAGAGTGAGCTCTGGTCAGTATCTGGATGGGAGACCGCAGAGGCAGGCAATGGCAAGCCACCTCTGAACACCTATCTCCTTGAAAATCCTGTGGGGTGGTCACAACTGTGTTGTGACTTGATGGTGCTTAATTATTGCCCTGACCTGGTTGGCCCAGGCTAGCCCAATCTCACCCAATCTAGGAAGCCAAGGAGGGTCTGCCCTGGTTAGGACTTGGATGGGAGACCACCAAGGAAGTCCCGGGTTGCTCTGCAGAGGCAGGCAATGGCAAGCCACCTCTCTGGCCTTGAAAACTCTAAGCGGGGGTGTCAAACATGCAGCCCAGGGGCTGAATCGGGCCCCCAAGCAACTGGCTGTTGTCTGCTTCCTTCTCCCCCTCTCTTGCTTCCTTCTGCGTCGCAGCTTGCTTTGCCAGGCTTGCTCAATCGCACAGGAGTTACGGAGCAAAGCCTCTGTTTTCTCCATTGGCTTGGGAAGTAAGGGGGGGGCAAGGATAGCTTGCTTCAAAGGAAGCTCTGAGTTCTTCCCCAGGGGACCAGGAGGGATGAGAAGCCTCAGCCAACAGAAGGAAGAGAGGCTTGGCTCAGTAGCTCTGCTGTGCAATTGAGATTGTACAGGAGAAATGCAAAGAAAGCACCTTTAAGACCAACGTGCTAATGTTTTAAGTTTTAAAAAGCTATTTTTTAAGTTTTAAAAAAATCTGTGTTTGTCTGTGTCCTTTATAAAGCTTCTATCTCTACTACTCGGCATGGCATTTTAAGACACACATAGTCTGGCCCAGCAAGGTCACCTCTGGCCGTCATAACAAATGAGTTTGACATCCCTGCCCTATAGAGTTGCCACTGCGACCTGAAAGCACTTCCCACCACTAAAAAAAAAGGTCAAGGCAGTCCCCTGTGCAAGCACCAGTCGTTTTCGACTCTGGGGTAACGTTGCTTTCACAACGTTTTCACGGCAGACTTTTTACGGGGTGGTTTGCCATTACCTTCCCTAGTCATCTACACTTTCCCCCCAGCAAGCTGGAGACTCATTTGACAGACTTTGGAAGGATGGAAGGCTGAGTCAACCTGGAGCTGGCTACCTGAACCCAGCTTCTGCCAGGATTGAACTCAGGTCACAAGCAGAGGGCTCCCAGCTTTCCCACTCTGCGCCACAGGGCTCTACTTCCCACCACTACTGGCGTTAAATAGAGCAGGCTCCTTGGTTTCCTTGTGAAGTTTCCCCACAAGAAGATGCAGGCTAAGTATTAAAATAATTCTTTGGGGAAGACTGAAGGAATGGGGCCAACGACATGCCCGAAAACGGAATATCAAAAAGAGAGCTAATTAACCGTAGCTTCAGAGGCCGCCCCATTAGCAACCAGAGAAAGCAGACGGAAACAGCACATGTTCGGTTGACAAAAAAAAAAAAGGAAAAAGGAGAGAGAGAAAATAAAAAAACAACAACACAGAAGGAATACAAATGCCCAAGAAGCTTTGCCATTTGATGCGCGTAACGCAGCAATGAATATTTATCTAGCGGCGGCTGCAAGCACAAAGAGAATTAAAGCCTCAGATTAATAAAACAGGAATCAACTCCTCCCAGGGGTGGTGTATGACTAAGGTGAATGGAGCATATGGTAAGAAGGGAAATTGGTTGCCTTCCAATAACATCTGCAGGGAGGGGCAAGAAAAACCCGATAGCTGCACAACTGAGATGACTTCATCACAGCTGTACGGGTCTGTGCGCGAGGCCCAAAAAAAATGATAAAAATGTCAGCCTGAATCCTCAAGTATTTCAGCCAAGAAAAACACAGCAGCGATTCCAAACCAGACAAGCCGGAGTCCGTTGAAACAGCAAACGGAAGGTGGGGCCGGGCTTATCAAGAGAAAACCAGAAGGAAAGGTGCGACGCTAGTCCTTGGAGAAAAGGCTCCTTTCAAGGCAGAAACGCAAAGCATGGAGGAAATGATCAAAAGGCAGGCGATGATCACAAAAAGGAGCGACGAACAAGAAAATATCAAAGCAGCTTTAAAATGGCAGGCATGCAGGAATTCAAGATCAGACCTTCATCTAGTGTAAACTAGGGCACGTTCCGCCTTTGCGTTGCCATGTAAACTAGGGCACGTTCCGCCTTTGCGTTGCCAGGTCCCCTTCCCCCCACCACCTCTGGCTGGGGATGGTGGAGGTAGAGTTGCCAGATCCAGAATGAGAAACTCCTAGAGATTTAGGGATAGAGCTTGGGGAGGACAGGGACCTCAGTGGGGTGGGTACAAGGCCATAGAGCCTCCCCGCCAAAGCAGCCATTTCGCCTGATCTCTACAGTATAAAGCAGGGTGTCAAACATGTAGCCCGGGGGCCGAATCAGGCCCCCAGAGGGCTCCTATCAGGCCCCCGAGCAACTGGCTGTCATCTGCTTCCTTCTCCCCATCTCTTGCTACCTTCTGCATCGCAATTTGCTTTGCAAGGCTTGCTCAATCGCACAGCAGAGCTACTGAGCCAAGCCTCTCTTCGTTCTATTGAGGCTCCTCCCCCTCCTGGTCCCCTGGGGAAGGAAGGAAAGAGCCAGAGCTTCCTTTGGCTGGTTCTCTGGATCCCATGGGAGAAATACAAAGAAAGCCACTTTAAGACCAACAAGTGCTAATGTTTTATGCATGTTTTATTTTAGGTTTTTAAAATTGTGTTTGTCTGTGTCCTTTATAAAGTTTTTATCTGCTGCCTAATCTTAAAGAGGCACACATATGGCCCAGCCCGACAAGGTCTTATTTATGTCAGATCCGGCCCTCATAACAAATGCGTTCAAAGCCCTTGGTTCAATCTTCGGACTAAACCAAATAAAAGATGGACTATCATTCCAAGGGATCCCCAGGTCCCAAACTAAAGACTGTTATGCTACTCCACCTAAACCTTTACTCTCAGGTAAGCACAGCCAGGGATAGAAACAGACAGAGGAAAGTCAACTCTGGATACCCCAAAAGCTTTTCTACGGTTCACACCGAATGTCAGCCATGGTGGTTCCCATCCTTCGCCATGAATGAAGGATTAGGGGTAGCTCAAAAAAGCTCATACTGAACTAAGCGCTCTTAGTCTTCTAAGATCCTTCTAAGGGAGGGCTTCTAGTGTCCTGGCCGCACTGACGGACCTCCTGCTGGCACGTTTTTTTGGCCATTGTGTGACACGGAGTGTTGGACCGGATGGGCCACTGGCCTGATCCGACATGGCTTCTCTTATATTCTTATGCCAGTAGATATCTTTCTTTTTTGCAGAAAAACCACCATGGTAGGGGGAAGGGAATGCTGCTTTACTGATCTGCTCTCTCTTTTTTAAAGGTGCTGTGTTCCGCTGCTGGAAATGGGAAGATCACGAGTCTAAATTAATTTTTAGAGGCAGGTTAAGAGCAGAAGTTAGCCTTCCAGTTAGGTAGCCCTGCTGGCACTTGTAATGTGTCTTTTGCTTTGTTTTTAATGAAGCACTAAGCTACGTTTCCACTAACACTCAACATTCAAACCTTGTTTAAAGTTCTCAAATGGGTGGACCCAGCTGAGCAGCAACAGAATAGAGTCCAGTGGCACCTTTAAGACCATCAAAGTTTTATTTAAGGTATGAGCTTTCAAGCAGAAGCACACTTCTTCAGACATTCAAGTACAACTACCACCTTTACTGCCATAACAGCACAATTAGCCTAGGCTTCCCAACCCTCCCGCCCTGGCAGGGGACCCCAGGATTTCCACCCTCTTCCCCCGCTCCCCAAAAAAACGGAAGCAGGGGGAGGGGGAAACGGCGCCGGGGAGCATGGTGAGCCGCCCCATCCCGGAGCGGGCGAGGCCGCCACGCCCACCGCAGCTGCTCCTCTGAGATGGGCCCAGGCTGAGCCCATCTCGGAGGAGCAGCCAAGAGGCGGCAGCAGTGCAGGCAAAACCAGAGAAGGGAAGGGCGGAGGCAGGCCAGGAGCATGGCGAGCCGCGAATCCGGGCCCTTCTAGGACCCGGACTCGCGGCTCACCACGCCCCCGGCCCGCCTCCACCCCCCCTCCGATTCCACCCCAGAGGTAGAGCGGGCGACGACGACGCACTGCTGCTGCCCCCCCCCCCGCCGCTCCTCCGAGATGGGCTCAGCCTGAGCCCATCTCGGAGGAGCAGCCACAGCGAGCGGAGAAGAGGCGGCAGCCGCGCAGCGGCATCGCCTGCTCCGAGACGGGGCGGCTCGCCACGCTCCCCAGAGCCATTTCCCCCCTCCCCCTAGCTCCACCCCAGTGTCTCCTGGCTCCACCCCCAAAGTCTCCTGGCTCCACCCCCAAAGTCCCCAGATATTTCTGGGATTGGACTTCGCAACCCTAAATTAGCCAGAGGGGAAACACATATTACCCCAGCATTTGAAACATTCCTCTCCTTTTAGAAGCACAGCACAGATATATAGCCACAGTCTCAATAAACTCAGAGTTATGAGAGGACAATAGGAAGAGAGTGTTACCACCATCAGATTGCCCCTCATGATTTCGAAGAAGGGGCTCTAAGTACATGGCACGGATATCACAGTAAAATGTACAATGCAGGAGAACATGTTCAGTACTTTCTATATCCCTTGAACCACAGCCACAAAACCTGTTGGAATACGGAATTCTCTTAAACCTCCCATACAGCACAACAGAAGGAAGGACATTAAAGCAAGCTAACATGAAGGCTCTACGAAGGTTAGGTTGTGACGATGACGTCCCGAAGAAACTTATAGAAAGCTAAACAACAAACCAGCATATAACATGACGAAGACATTTTTAGACAAAACAGGAACAGCTAGCCACGTGTACGAGGCCAACAACGGTTTAGATCCAATAAAGGAGGCTGGATATTCAGATCCATCAACTGAGTAACAACTATTCATACCTCGTATCGTTAAAAGAGAAAGCCTACGAATGTATATTTTTAAACATATTTAAGGAATCCTCTTAATGCCAAACTAGATAGATCCAGATAAGGCAGCCATGTGGGTCTGAAGCAATGGAAGGACGTTGGAGCCCAGCAGCACCTTTAAGACCAACAAAGTTTTATTGGGAATGTTAAGCTTTCGTGTGCTAAAAGCACACTTCAGCAGACAATGAAAAGGGGTACAGTGAGCAGTGCTGCATATAGCTTGTAGGTAGGGGTTAAGCATGCAAAATAGTACCGTTAGAAATCCAGTGCCATTGGAGCAAAGTGTGCTTTTACCACACAAAACCTTCTCCAACTGGACTCCAACTTTGTTCTCTCACTCCAAACTGTTCACCGAGCAGAACAGAAAAGCGACTAACGTTTTGCTCTAGTGTTACTTGTGTTTTCTTGATTCATTTATACCCTACCTTTATCCCCAGTAAGGGGGGGCCCCCAAAACAATTTACATCATTCTCCTCTCCTACACTTTATTATTATTGTGTTACGCTATTATGTTACTGCAAAGAGTAACTGCTTGTTTTGCAACCTATTGCAACCTTGTTTTGGAGAAACGTCGACTGCGGGGTGACATGATAGAGGTTTACAAGATAATGCATGGAATGGAGAAAGTAGAGAAAGAAGTACTTTTCTCCCTTTCTCACAATACAAGAACTCGTGGGCATTCGATGAAATTGCTGAGCAGACAGGTTAAAACGGATAAAAGGAAGTACTTCTTCACCCAAAGGGTGATTAACATGTGGAATTCACTGCCACAGGAGGTGGTGGTGGCCACAAGTATAGCCACCTTCAAGAAGGGTTTAGTTAAAAATATGGAGCACAGGTCCATCAGTGGCTATTAGCCACAGTGTATGTGTGTATATAAAATTTTTTGCCACTGTGTGACACAGAGTGTTGGACTTGATGGGCCATTGGCCTGATCCAACATGGCTTCTCTTATGTTGTTATGTGACACAGTGTTGGACTGGATGGGCCATTGGCCTGATCCAACATGGCTTCTCTTATGTTCTTATGTTCTATTGCAAAACTGTCAGTAAATACAACTCATGCTTTATGGCACAGGCTGGTATTTTTACTCATTCCAAGGGGACAAATAGGACAACTACACGAACCTATAGCCACGTTTCCACACAGAGTGAACCAGCATACTTATTTTGACTTGAGGGCGATGTCCACTTTAATAACCCTATTAGGAGAGAATGAACTGTCTTTCAAATACACCATGATAACACACGAGTTTTAATGCAACATTAATGCAGCATCACCCAATGGTCCAATAAAATACTGGTGCTTATTCATAGCATCATAGAATTGGAAGGGACCTCTAGGGAACTCACAAACATTTCCCCCTAAATTCACAAGATCTTCATTGCTGTCAGATGGCCATCTAGCCTCTGTTTAAAACCTCCAAGGAAGGAGAGGCCACCACCTCCCAAGGAAGCCTGTTCCACTGAGGAATCGCTCTAACCGTTCTTCCTAATGTTGAACCAGAAACTCTTTTTAATTTAATTGCAACCCATTGCTTCTGGTCCTACCTTCCGGGGCCACAGAAAACAATTCCACACCATCCTCTCTAGGACAGCCCTTCAAGTACTTGAAGATGGTGATCCTATCACCTCTCAGTCGCCTCCTCTCCAGGCTAAACATCCCCAGCTCCTTCAACCTTTCCTCATAGGACTTGGTCTCCAGACCCCTCACCATCTTCGTCGCCCTCCTCTGGACTCGTTCTAGCTTGTCTATATCCTTCTTAAAATGTGGTGCCCAAAACTGAACACAAGACTCCAGGTGAGGTCTTCCCAGAACAGAGTAAAGCGATACCATCACATCACGTGATCTGGACACTATACTTCTGTTTACAGCCCAAAATTGCATTTGCCTTTTTAGCCACCGCATCACACTGTTGACTCATGTTCAGCGCATGACCCACTAAGACCCCTAGATCCTTTTCGCACATACTACTGCTAAGACAAGTCTCCCCCATCCTATAACCATGCATTGGATTTTTCCTACTTAAATGCAGAACATTTATCCCTGTTAAAATTCATTTTATTGATTTCAGCCCAGTTTTCCAGCTTGTCAAGGTCATCCTGTATCCTGTTTCTGTCTTCTTCTGTGTTTGCAACCCCTCCCAACTTGATATCATCTGCAAATTTGATAAGCATTCCCTCTATTCCTTCATCCAAATCATTGATAAAAGATGTTGAACAAAACAGATCCCAGGACAGATCCTTGAGGCACTCCACTTGTCACTCCTCTCCAAGAGGACGAGGAACCGTTCACAAGCACTCTTTGGGTGCAATCTGTCAACCAGTTACAGAGCCACCTAACGGTAACAGGACCCAAACCACATTTTACCAACTTGTCAACAAGGATAGTATGTGGAACTTTATCAAAAGCCTTACTGAAATCAAGACAAACGGTGTCTACAGCATTCCCCCGATCCAGTAAGGTAGTCACTTTCTCAAAAAAAAAAAGGGATCAGGTTAGTCTGACGTGACTTGTTCTTGAGAAACCCATGCTGGCTCTTAGTAATCACATCCATTCTTTCTAAATGTTCCAGGACCAACTGTTTGATTTGTTCTAAATCTTTTCCAGGTATAGACGTCAAGCTGACAGGTAGTTACCCAGATCCTCTTTTTTCCCCTTCTTGAAGATGGGGACAACATTCGCCCGCCTCCAATTTTCTCTCCTGTTCTCCAAGAATTCTCAAAAATAGCCAGAGGCTCAGAAATTACATCTGCAAGCTCTTTTAGAACCCTTGGATGCAGTTCATCTGGCCCTGAGGACTTCGTTTCATTTTAAAAAACTAGGTGTTTATGTACTACCCCTACGCTGATCCTAGGTTGGAACTTCATACCCTCCTTACATGTTCTGTTTTTGCCACGTTGAGCACCATTTCCCTCAGAAGAGAAGACTGAGGAAAAGTAGGAATTGATTCACTGGAATCAACGCAGCAATAGCTACTTATCAGTCAACTCTATCGATGTGGATACACCTTAGATAAATACTCTCGAAGGACATGTAAGTCATGTAGCTGATCTCAAATCAGAATACAACAGGAAAGAGGAGAAGGAAATAGACTATCCCTTTGCACACCAGGAATCTTTGACGGTAGATACAGTTGTGATGAATGGCCACTTCATACTTTATATTTTAAAATGTATATCCTGCTTTCACCAGCTGAATTCTAATTGGCTGACATCAAATGAAAAATCTACCCAAAAAAGCCCCCGTTAGCAAAACAGAAGCTATTAAAAAAAAATCACCACTTCCACCTCTTATTGACTGATTAGATCTTATTTGGAAGACAGCTCTACTGACAGAGTCAATGCATTTTTACAGGCAAAGAAACTCCTTTGTAAACAAGTTTTCTGAGAGATATATTGGACTCAGAATGATGAACTAAGAGATGAGACGTATCCCGTGCATTTTTCAGATACCACAAGCAAGAAGATGTGTTGTTCATTTTGCTCCTTTTATTTTAATATTATCTGATAAGAAAAATATGTAAACAATATCATCAGAAATCGGTAGAAAGCACGTATGCCCCTGGGCCATCTGCAAAAACGTGAAAAGGAATAGAGATATCTATTTATATGCTTCACTAGGAGGTGAATTCCACAGCCGGAGGGGCTGATATTGAATGAAAAGCCCTGCTTCGTCCTTTAAGAACACTTATTTCTTTCACCAGTGGGAGCATGAGCTTTTCAAAGAATATTACTAGCCTGTCTGTAATAACAAACTCTAAATATGAGCTCTGAACTGGCTGAGACCAAGCTGACGAGATTTTGGGCTTGTAGTGGACAGGCCCAACAAAAAGGTCAACCCATTGGGTGGCGGTGATGAAGGCAGCAAATGCCATGCTGTCGGTTTGTAGGAAAGAGACTAAACGTGTATTTATAGCCCACTTTTCTTGCTAAGCCTCAGAACAGCTTAGAGACTATAAAAGCAATGCAATCCGACAGCATAAGACAAGCAATGAACAATGAAATCCAGCCAGTACTGTAATGCCCTTAGAGCTACGGTGTAGCCCAGTTTTGGAATACTGCATGAAATTCTGGTCACCGTATCTCAAAAATCAGAGAATCACCGAGTTGGAAGGGACCCCCAGGGTCATCTAGTCCAACTCCTTGCACAATGCAGGAAACTCACAAATACCATCCCTTAAATCCACAGGATCTTCATTGCTGTCAAACAGTGGGGGGGAGGGGCGGTTTGTTCGTCTGCATATTTTTTTAAAAAATGATGGAAGTAACCAAAGCATGAACATTGTTCAATACACGTAAAGTGGCATCATAGTCAGACCTTTGCATTTAAAGCTGCTAACTTCCAGGTAGGACTGCTAGATCCAACTCAGAAAATACCTCGGGACTTTGCGAGTGGAGCCAGAAGCAAGGTCGTGACAAGCCCGATTGAACTCCAAGGGAGTTCTAGCTGTCACATTTAAAGGGATCACGTTCCTTTTAAATGCCTTCCTTTGATTGGAAGTAATGGAGGATGGGGCACCTTCTTTTGAGGCTCATAGAATCACAGAGTTGGAAGGGACCCCCAGGGTCATCTAGTCCAACCCCTTGCACAATGCAGGAAATTCACAAACACCTCCCCCTAAATCATATCAAAGAGCTGGAAAAGAAGTCAAAGAGGGCAAACACAATGATTAAGTGGTGGGAACATCTTTCCTCTGAGGGAAGGCTGAAAAGTTTAGGACTTATTCGTTTAGGAAAAAAGCAATTAAACAGGACAAACTATTCAGGGAATGGGGAATGTAGAGGAAAAAACCTTATTCTTCCTCTCCCATAACAATAGAACTCCCAGGGACCCAATGAAGCTGATCAAAACAGCGTTAGGACAAAAATAAATTCTTTCGAATAAACAATTTTATTAGTAACATATGGTAGTAGAACTATAACTACAACTTATAAAAAGCTTAATATATATTAAGAAAAAGACCATCATTCTACCCCACATCTTACTTTCTCCCACCCCTCCCCCAATTACTTGACCCCCGCCAGTGTTATTTTCTTTAAAAAAACAGATATTAAAGGTACCCTTAACTATCAAGAAAAAAAAAAACGAAACAAAAAAGAAACATAGGGAAGAAGAACCCCCTTCAAGAGTTATATTGTTATCTTAAAAATCTTAATCCTCAAAAATTGTCCAATGTCCTTTTATTTTCCACTCTTTCTCTACATATCTTCTGAATTTCTTCCACTCTTGGTTAAAAAGTTCTAAATCACAGTCTCTTAATTTTCTTGTTAATTTATCCATTTCACTCCATGACATAACTTTCATAATCCAGTCCCATTTTTCTGGTATTTTTTCTTGCTTCCACAACTGCGCATACAATGTCCTAGCAGCTGAGAGCAAGTACCATATTAATGTTCTATCTTCTTTTGGAAATTTTTCCATTTGTAATCCCAGCAGAAAAGTCTCTGCCTCTTTATTTAATTCATATCCCAGGATCTTAGATATCTCTTGTTGAATCATTTGCCAAAACATTTTAGCTCTTTCACAAGTCCACCACATATGGTAGAAAGAACCTTCATGCTTTTTACATTTCCAGCACCTATCTGGCATCTTATTGTTCATCTTTGCTAATTTTTTTGGAGTCATATACCATCTATACATCATCTTAAAACAGTTCTCTTTAATACTATGACATGTTGCGAGTTTCATGGAATTTTTCCACAGATATTCCCAAGATTCCATCTTTATTTCTTTATTTACATTAATTGCCCATTTTATCATTTGAGATTTCACTACTTCATCTTCTGTAGCCCATTGTAAAAGTAATTTGTACACTTTTGAAATTAATTTCTCATTATCTCCAAGCAGAACTCTTTCCATTTCTGTTTGTTCTTTCCTTATTCCTTCAGCTTTGATATCATTCTCCATCAAACTTTTTATTTGTTGCATTTGAAACCAATCATATTTATAGTTTAGTTCTTCTGCAGTTTTCAATTCTATTTTCCCGCTTTGTATTTTTAGTAACTGGTTGTATGATAGTTGTTTTTCCTTGACTGTTTTGGCCGTTAACTTTATCACTTCAGCCGGCACTATCCATAAAGGTCTCCTCTCATCACCATATTTCTTGTACTTTATCCACACATTTAATAAGCTACTCCTTATATAATGGTGAGAGAAAAGACCGTCCATCTTCTTTTTTCATAGTACAAATATGCATGCCAGCCGAATTTTTTTCCATGGCCTTCTAACATTAGAAGTTTTTTATTTAATAACGTTATCCATTCTTTTAACCATACTAAACAAATTGCTTCATGATACAGTTTCAAATCTGGTAATTGGAATCCACCTCTCTCTTTCGCATCTATCAGGACTTTCATTTTAATTCTAGGTTTCCTCCCGGCCCACACGAATTCCGAAATTTTTCTTCGCCATTTATCAAATTGCTTAGCATCTTTCACAATGGGGATGGTTTGAAACAGATACATAATCCTTGGTAAAATATTCATTTTTACTGCAGCTATTCTACCCAACAGTGACAAATTGAGCTTGTTCCACTTTAGCATATCTTCTTCTATTTTACGCCATAGCTTTTCATAATTGTTCTTAAACAAATCAATATTTTTCATTGTTATCTCTACCCCTAGGTATTTTACCTTAGAGGTAACTTCACAACCCGTTAGTCTTTGTAGTTCTTGTTGTCTATTTTTCTGCATATTCTTACATAAAATTTTTGATTTTTCTTTGTTTATATAAAGTCCCGCCAACTCCCCAAACTCTTGTATTCTCATTAACAACAAAGGTGTAACTTGTAAAGGATTTTCATTTATAAACATTATATCATCTGCAAATGCTCTGTATTTATAGGTAAATCCTTTTATTTGTAGTCCTTCTAAATCTTTTTCTTCTTGAATCTGCATTAGTAAAATTTCAAGAGTCATTATAAACAGCAATGGCGAAAGCGGGCAGCCTTGTCTGGTACCTTTACTAATTTTCATTTCATCTGTAAGATCTGCGTTGATGCACAGCCTTGCACTTTGTTCAGAATATATTGCCTTTATCATTCTTATAAAACTTTCTCCAAGCTCCATTTTTTCCATCACTGCAAACATAAAGTCCCAATTTAAATTGTCAAATGCTTTTTCTGCATCCGCAAAGAATAGCGCTACTTCCTTTTCTGGATGTCTTTCATAATATTCTACAGTATTTACAACAGTTCTAATATTGTCTCTTATTTGTCTTTTGGGAAGAAAACCGGCTTGGTCCTCTTTTATAAAATTTATCAAATATTGCTTAAGACGTTCTGCCAGAATTCTTGTAAATATTTTATAATCATTGTTCAAAAGTGAAATTGGTCTGTAATTTTTCACATTTGTAACATCTCTTTCTTCTTTAGGTATCAAAGAAATAACAGCTTCTTTCCATGTATTTGGTACCTTCCCTTTGACTCTTATTGCATTCATCAGCTTCTGTAATTTTGGTATTAATTCATCTTTAAACATTTTAAAATACTTGGCTGTATAACCGTCTGGCCCGGGAGCTTTATCATTTTTCATCACGTTGATTGCTGCCTCAATTTCTATTTTTTCAATTGGGTCATTCAAAATTTTTCTCATATTCTCAGTTAATGGCTCAATTTTTATTTTCTGTAGATATTCATCTATCTTTTTTCTCTTTACTTCAGCACCTTTAAACAGCTTGGCATAATACTTAAAAAATTCTCTTTTTATTCCCTCTTGAGTAACTACGTCTCTTTCATCTATCACAATTCTATTAATTATTTTATTTTCCCTCTTTTTTTTCAGCTGCCACGCCAAGTATTTCCCCGTCTTATTTGCTCCTTCAAACGATTTTTGCTGGAGCCTTTTCAAATTCCATTCTACTTCTTTGTTTAATAAATGTCTTAGTTGAGTTTGCAATATTGAAATTTCCCTTAGAATTTTCTTTTTCCCTGGTCTTTTCCTCAGCTCTCTTTCTTTTTTCTTTATTTCATTTTGAATATCCAGTAGTTGTTTTTCTTTTTCCCTTTTATCTTTATTGTTCAAAGTAATCAGCAACCCTCTCATTACTGCTTTATAAGCATCCCAGACCGTCTGAAAATCGATATCTTCTTTATCATTCACTTGGAAAAATTCTTTAGTTTCTTTTCCTAGGAAAGTCACTGTTTCTTTGTTCTGTAGCAAGTCTTCATTCAATCTCCATCTTCTCAATCTTTTGGACAGTTTTGTAATCCACATTATTGGGTTATGGTCAGTGCCAATTTTAGGCAAAATCTCTATCTTTCTTGTTATGAGGCCTAAATCTCTGGTTCCCCATAGCATGTCAATTCTAGAAAATGTCTTATGTCTTGCAGAAAAAAAAGTATAGTCCCGCACTTCAGGGTTAAACTTTCTCCATATGTCCTCCAAATTTTCCTGTTTTACTAATTCAAAAAAAGACTTTGGCAATTTTCCTTCTTTTCCACTATTTTTTTTCCCTCCGGATCTATCCAATGAGTTCTCAACTGTTCCATTAAAATCTCCCATTAAGAGTATTTGATCGTAGGTCAACTCATCTAGTTGTTGTGTAATGTCTTTAAAAAAAACATCTTTTGCACCATTAGGTGCATATAGTCCCAATAACAGCGTTTTTTTCCCATTTGATGTTATTTCCACTGCTACAAATCTTCCATCCTTATCTTTAAATACCAATTTTGGCTCCAGGTCTTGTTTAATATAAAAAACTACTCCCCTTTTTTTCTGGTCAGCTAACGAAAAAAATTCCCTTCCCAATTGTTTGTTCCATAAAAATTTATAATCCTTTTGTTTAATGTGGACTTCTTGCAAACAAATTATATTACAATTTTGCTTTTTAATCCAATGAAAAGTTGCCCTTCTTTTTTGTGGTGAATTTAGTCCATTAACATTCCAAGACAATAGTTTGTAATCCATCATGGTGCAAATTCTTTATTTTCTTCAAAAAATCTCCTCAGTTCTCGGGCATTTGTGATCGTGACTCTCTTCCCCTGAAGTTCAAAGCTCACACCCTCGGGGATTATCCATCTATACCTTGTGCCATTGTCTTTCAATTTTTCTGTCAACTTTTTATATGTTCTCCTGTCATTTATCACTTCTTTCGGTAGCTCCTTCATAATTCTCACTCTGCTACCTCTTACTATC
The DNA here is from genome assembly GCF_032191835.1 of Heteronotia binoei. Taxonomy (NCBI): domain Eukaryota; kingdom Metazoa; phylum Chordata; class Lepidosauria; order Squamata; family Gekkonidae; genus Heteronotia; species Heteronotia binoei. The sequence continues at coordinate 121,215,137 of NC_083231.1, forward strand.
AATGATTGTTCAAAGTTTCTCTTCATAATCCTTCCCACCATTTCCTTTGTCATGAATCTTACAACCACATCTCTTGGTAAGTTATTTTTTTTGGCATATAACGAGTTGACTCTATACATGTGATCATACATGCTTTTAGTCTTATCAGGGTCTTCTAAGAATTCTGCGATTATGTTTGTTATATATCCTTTCAAATCATCATTCTCTTCCTCAGGTACTCCTCTCAAACGTAGCTGATTTTCCATTAATTTGCAGTCGTGAATCGTCACTTTTTCTTGTACTTTCAGCAAGGTGGTATCATGTGTTTTAACTTTCTCCTCCACCTCCTGTACTTTCTTGTCTATTTTCCCAATTTGGTTTTTGAGGTCATCCACTTCTTTTTTAATCACTGTAGTAAGTTCTTCCTTCAACTCTTCCATCATTTTCTTAACTCCTTTCATAATCCTGGCTTCCATAGCCTCCATTTGGTCTTGCATTTTTTCTAATGAAAGGGCTCTTGTTCGGAGCTGCCTGGGCTCTGACATTTAAGCAAAGAGCAAGGGGGATGCAATTAAAATACCAAAAATTTCCGTCGCACAATTTGCAAGTTTGACTACCAAGTTCAGAAGGTCTAAATTTTCTCTCTCAATTAAACTTTGTTCTGTTTTCTTCTGAGCTTCCCAGGCCCAGATATAAATTTTTGAAAAAATTTTCCCCTTTAAAAAAATGACGAAATTTTTGACCTCACCAATTTAAAATCTGACAGTCAGGTTCAATAGAGCAGGGCTTGCCCTTTCCAGCAAGCCCAATTTCGCTGGTTTCTGAGCCCCCAAAGCAAAGATATTTAACAAAAAAGTCTTTAAAAAATCCAAAATGGCGGCCGCGATTTTTTCTCCTTTTAAAGATTTTTTTTCCCCTTTTAAAATCACCCCAGGAGCCCACCAATAATGTAGTCAATAGTTCTTATCTTCTTACCCTTTTCCCTGTCGTTTCTGTCACTTTTTAAAGTCCCAAATCTTTTTAAAACGATGTTTTAAATTGGACCTCCCAGCAATGGCTGCCGATGTTTCTCTATGATGTAGAGTAGGCTTTTTTCTTTACTGCTTCCTGTCTCTGTCACCTTCAACCTTATAGATTGCTTGACGCACTTCCTGTCTTGCTCAGTAGAGTTAGAGGACTGTTCCAGTATATTCCTGCGCAGTATGGTTGTTTACATTCCACAAATCGTAAGTAGACACAACAATGATTTCTCTTCAATTTTTAGCAGTTTTTAACACTGTCTTTTATGTCAAAATAGTCCAAACTTCACCCTTCCCTTCTTCTACTTGCAAGTTTTATATTTTCCCCTTATTTCCACCTTTAAAACGTCTCTTTAGTCTGTAAATAGCTCCGGAGTGAAAGAAGAGTTTCTGTACCTTTTTTCCTCTGTTTATCCAAGTTCCACTGGTCTTCCAAGACTTTAGTTGTTTAAAAATGTCCCAGAAGGTTAGGATCGTGACGAGCTTATGCCAAATCCATGGCTCTGAGAGATCTTGCAGACGATAATTTTGCAAACTTCTGAGACTCCTCAAAGCCTCAAAGGACCCTTCTCCAAAGCTCCTTTTCAGCCAAGGTAAATCTCTTCTAAAGTTTTTAGTGCAAGTCTTGGACCTTTCTCTCACTGAGAAAGGTAGGCAGTGGGCTTTGGTTTGCCCTCCACTACCCCGAACAAGACCTTCAGCTTGCTCCCGTTACGAGAGACAACTCAGCTCGCCATTTTCCTCCCCGGAAGTCGGACAAAAATAAATTCTTCACTCCAATCATGGAAATCATTTCAAGGGCCACAAGGATAGATGGCTTTTAAAGGGGGAATTAGACCACTTCATGGAAGATTGGTCCATCAACAGCTATTAGCCATGGTGAATCAAGGTGGCCTCAAGAGCCAGTTTGGTTAAATGCACGGACTCTTATCTGGGAGAACCAGGTTTGATTTCGGGTTTGATTATTTGGGGGAACCAGCTGCTGGAATGGCCTTGGGTCAGCCATAGCTCTCGCAGAGTTGTCCTTGAAAGGGCAGCTTCTGGGAGAGCTCTCTCAGCCCCACCCACCTCACAGGGGGCCTGTTGTGGGGGGGGAGGTAAAGGAGATTGTGAGTCGCTCTGAGATTCTTCGGAGTGGAGGGCGGGATATAAATCCATTATCTTCTTCTACCTCACAGGGTGTCTGTTGTGGGGGAGGAAGGTAAAGGAGATTGTGAGCCGCTCTCATACTCTTCGGAGTGGAGGACGGGATATAAATCCAATATCTTCTTCTACCTCACAGGGTGTCTGTTGTGGGGGAGGAAGGGAAAGGAGATTATAAGCCGCTCTGAGACTCTTGAGATTCAGAACGAAGGGCGGGGTATAAATCCGATATCATCTTCTTCCAGGTACAGCAAACCTCTGGATACCAGTATTAGCAAGCAACATCAGAGGAAGGTCTTGGCCCTATGGCTTGCCTGAGAAGGCTTTTGTCAACGTGACAAGTACAAAGATCTTCAATCTCTTATTTGGTTCCTTCTACTAGTTAGAGCAGGGGTGTCAAACATGCGGTCTGGGGGGCTCAATTTAGGCCCTCAGAGGGCTCCTATCAGGCCCCTGAGCAACTGGCTGTCATCTGCTTCCTTCCCCCTCTCTCTCGCTTCCTTCTACATAACAGCTTGCTTTGCAAGGCTCGCTCAGTTGCAGAGGAGCTACAAGTCTATTTTCACCATTGGCTGAGGCTCCTCCCTTGGGGAGGAGAGATAGTTTGCTTTACGAGGCTCTCTCAATTGCACAGCAGAGCTACTGAGCCAAGCCTCTCTTCCTTCTATTAGCTGAGGCTCCTCTCCCTCCTTGTCCCCTGGGGAAGGAAGGAACGAGCCAGAGGTTCCTTTGCCCAGTTCCCTGGATCCTACGGGAGAAATACAAAGAAAGCACCTTTAAGACCAACGAATGCTAATGTTTTCAACAGGTTTTATTTTATTTTTTTTAAAAAAACTTTAATTGTGTTTGTCTGAGTCTTTTATAAAGCTTATATTTCTGCTACCTAATTGTACACAGGTGCATACATGGCCCAGCCCGACACGGCTCGTCCCAACAAAGCCTCATTTATGTCAGATCCGGCCCTCACAACAAATGAGTTTGACACTCCTGGGCTAGATGGACAACATTTCGTTTCACACGGCAACCTATCACTTTTCCTGCAGGTCCCGCAAACAGACCTTATTATAGAATCAAACACTGTGATAGCTGACTTCAACAAGACACTATTCATCAATATATGCCCACTTCTTCATAAAACAATATTACAGTTTTATTCAATATCATAATAAATTTTGGCACCTCACAAAAGCGTTGAACTGTTTCTTGATCAACTGTCCTGTTCCAAATTTAAAAAGCAGCTGTTCAGCAACGTTTCATATAAGTATAAGTCAAAATTTAAAGAAAGCTTCGAAGAAACTGGAGCACTCCCCAATCAGAATCGAAGGCAAACTTCGAACAAACGTCAAAATTGACCAGCTTGACCAGGTTCGGGCTTGGGCAAACTTCCAAACTTGACCAACTTCTTGAATGACTTCTTAACAAGTCCCTAGGTGACAACGCTCATTTTGTAAATCTAATCTTCGTCAGAAGAAGAACAATGTTGGATCAGAAAACTTATCCTGACTGAGTTTACAAACACTCAGATTATTCAGAGGTTGTCGTAAGTACTGCAACTGTTATCTGCAATTAAACACAGACATGCTATAATAAATTTACAAAGCCCCATGAAACTAACAAGGGGACGGATATCCGTTGTCAACGCACCAATCTTTCTGCATTCTAACTCAGGGGTGACAAACTCATTTGTTATAAGGGCCGAATAGGACATAAATGAGATCTTTTGGGGCCGGGCCATGTGTGTACCTATTTATGATTAGGTAGCAGAGATATAAACTTTATAAAGAACACAGACAAAACACAACGATTTCTTTTAAAACCTTAAAACATCCTAAACATTAGCACTTGGTCTTAAAGGTGCTTTCTTTGTATTTCTCCCATGGGATCCAGGGAACTGGGCATAAGAAGCTCTGGCTCTTTCCTTCCTTCCCCAGGGAACCAGGAGGGGGAGGAGCCTCTGCCAGTAGAAGGAAAAGAGGCTTGGCTCAGTAGCTCTACTGTACAATTGAGAGAGCCTGGCAAAGGAAGCTATCCCTCCCCCCTTCCTCCCCACGGGAGAAGCCTCAGCCAAAAGGAAAAAAAAGGTTTTGTTCTGTAGCTCCTGTGCGATTGAGCAAGCCTGGCAAAGCAAGCGGTTATGCGGAAGGAAGCGAGAGGGAGAAGGAAGCAGACAGAAGGCAGTTGCCTGGGGGCCTGAAAGAAGCCCTCGGGGGCCTGATTCGGCCCCTGGGCCACATGTTTCACACACCTGCCCTAGAGATCGTTCACATCCCCTACTCCAGGGATCACCAAACTTGCTTGACGTAAGAGTCAGCTAGAATAAATGTCAGATGCTTGAAAGCCACAAAACATGAATGTCAGAAGAGGGAGGGAAATGGGGGAGAAAGGCACCAAGAAAGCTACTTTAACTTCAAATTCTTTCCCCAAGTGGGGGCTTCAGGAACTGCACAAAATATGTGAAAGAGTCACATGTGCCTCTCAAGCTGCAATTTGGCCACCCAGGCCTACTCCTTGGTCCTTTTTTAATCGGAGATGCCACTACTGAGCCACAGCCCCTTCCCTGAGCCACACTCTGTGCGTATAATTTACACACTCCTCCCCCCCCCCCCCCCGCACAATTTGCAGGACGCATTCAAAGCCTTCTGCTTCATTCAAGTCTGCATTCATTTTCTGTGCTTCAAAACTGGCAGGGAAAAGCAGTATCCAGCCTTTCTTAGTCTTTGATAATTACATGTTATGCTTAATAAAAATCAAGAACCGCTGCAGACACCAATTTAACATCCCGAATGTGAACACACAGAATTGGAGCGCCAGCGAGACTGCCTTCTGAACAAGGACATCCAGAACGGGACGCCAACAACTCTTGTCCTTGACGCAAGTTAGCTCTGACAAGCAGACGAGCATCTGAAGCACTTCTTGATTTTTATTAAGTGTAACATGCAATTATCACTGACTTCCACAAAGTTATTAGCCAGCCCCTCGAAAGTCGATTCAGGTAGCCGGCTCGAGGTTGACCCAGCCTCCCATCCTTCCGAGGTCGGTAAAATGAGTACCCAGCTTGCTGGGGGGAAAGTGGAGATGACTGGGGAAGGCAATGGCAAACCACCCCGTAAAAAGTCTGCCGTGAAAACGTTGTGAAAGCAGCGTCACCCCAGAGTCGGAAATGACTCATGCTTGCACAGGGGACCTTTCTTTTCCCTAGCTCTTGGAACTCCGTGGCGCAGTGTTAAAGCTGCAGTACTGCAGTCCTAAGCTCTGCTCATGACCTGAGTTCGATCCCCAGTGGAAGCTGGGTTTTCAGGCAGCCGGCTCGAGGTTGACTCAGCCTTCCAGCCTTCCGAGGTCGGTCAAAGGAGTCCCCAGCTTGCTGGGGGGAAAGTGTAGATGACTGGGGAAGGCAATGGCAAACCACCCCATAAAAAGTCTGCTGTGAAAATGTTGTGAAAGCAGCATCACCCCAGAGTCGGAAATGACTCATGCTTGCACAGGGGACCTTTCTTTTCCCTAGCTCTTGGAACTCCGTGGCGCAGAGTGTTAAAGCTGCAGTACTGCAGTCCTAAGCTCTGCTCATGACCTGAGTTCGATCCCCAGTGGAAGCTGGGTTTTCAGGCAGCCGGATCGAGATTGACTCAGCCTTCTATCCTTCCGAGGTCGGTCTAATGAGTCCCCAGCTTTCTGGGGGGAAAGTGGAGATGACTGGGGAAGGCAATGGCAAACCACCCCATAAAAAGTCTGCCGTGAAAACGTTGTGAAAGCAACGTCACCCCAGAGTCGGAAACGACTGGTGCTTGCGCAGGGAGACTACCTTTACCTTTAAGTTCCCTGCACATCACCGGCTATCGTTACTAAATTCGGTGAGGAATAATAAAAATAAATGTTATTTATTGCATTCCTGGCTCACTTTCCTAACTGAGACCCACGGCAGATTATGCAGCGCAGGGCAATGCAATCCAATTGCACAAGAGAGTTAATAAGCAATGCAATAAGAATGGGATTACAAATTAGTGATGCACTTTTTTTGCAATAGAAAACCTGACACAGAGCGATGCAGGAAACGGAGTTACAAACACTGAAGCAAGAGTAGGACAGTGCACACAACAAATACATCCCACGCACGGCAGTACAGACCAAAGTCCTGGTCCCTTGATAAAAGTGCTTTCCTGAACCCTTTCGCTGTACTATATCCCTAGTACCTATGACTGCCATACTCTAAATCAGGGATGGACAAACTGTGGCTCGGGAACCACATGTGGCTCTTTTGCACATATCATGCGGCTCTTGAAGCCCTCACCATCCTGTCGGCCAGCTTGGAGAAGGCATTTCTCTCTTTAAATCACTTCTCCAAGCCAAGCCAGCTGGCGGCTTGGAGAATGCACTTAAAGTTGCTTTCTTTACACCTCTCCCTCCCCTATCTCAGAGGTGACCAAACTGTGGCTTGGGAGCCACATGTGGCTCTTTAACACACATTGTGTGCCTCCTGAAGCCCCCCACTGCCCCATCAGCCAGCTCGGAGAAGGGTGATTAACATGTGGAATTCACTGCCACAGGAGGTGGTGGCGGCCACAAGCATAGCCACCTTCAAGAGGGGGTTAGATAAAAATATGGAGCAGAGGTCCATCAGTGGCTATTAGCCACAGTGCGTGTGTGTGTGTATATATTTATATATAATTGTTTTGGCCACTGTGTGACACAGAGTGTTGGATTGGATGGGCCATTGGCCTGATCTAACATGGCTTCTCCTATGTTCTTATGTGACACAGAGTGTTGGACTGGATGGGCCACTGGCCTGATCCAACAGGGCTTCTCTTATGTTCTTATGTGACACGGAGTGTTGGACTGGATGGGCCACTGGCCTGATCCAACAGGGCTTCTCTTATGTTCTTATGTGACACAGAGTGTTGGACTGGATGGGCCACTGGCCTGATCCAACAGGGCTTCTCTTATGTTCTTATGTGACACAGAGTGTTGGACTGGATGGGCCATTGGCCTGATCCAAAAGGGCTTCTCTTATGTGACACAGAGTGTTGGACTGGAGGGGCCACTGGCCTGATCCAACAGGGCTTCTCTTCTGTTCTTATTTCTCTCTCATTAAATCACTTCTCCAAGCCAAGCCACTTAGTGGCCTGGAGAATGCATTTAAAATTAAAAGTTGCTTTCTTTCCACCTCCCTTCCTCCCCCTTCCCCATCTATTTTCCTTCCTTCCCTCCTCATGGCTCTCAAGCATCTGTCGTTCATGTCTCGTGGCTCTCCAACATCTGGCATTTATTCTATGTGGCTCTTAAGTTAAGCATGTTTGGCCACCCCTGCTCTAAATGACGCTATGGTTTTAATAGTACCCAGAAGATGAAGAAGAAGATATTGGATTTATATCCCGCCCTCCGAAGAGTCTCAGAGCGGCTCACAATCTCCTTTCCCTTCCTCCCCCACAACAGACACCCTGTGAGGTAGATGAAGATACTGGGTTTATATCCCGTCCTCCACTCCGAAGAGTCTCAGAGCGGCTCACAATCTCCTTTACCTCCCCCCCCCCACAACAGTCACCCTGTGAGGTAGATGAAGATATTGGATTTATATCCCGCCCTCCACTCCGAAGAGTCTCAGAGCGGCTCACAATCTCCTTCACCTCCCTCCCCCACAACAGACACCCTGTGAGGTGGGTGGGGCTGGAGAGGGCTCTCACAGCAGCTGCCCTTTCAAGGACAACCTCTGCCAGAGCTATGGCTGACCCAAGGCCATTCCAGCAGGTGCAAGTGGAGGAGTGGGGAATCAAACCTTGTTCTCCCAGATAAGAGTCCGCATACTTAACCACTACACCAAACTGGCTCTCAAGGAGTAACAGGGCATCTCTGCCAATCAGATGCATAAATAAACATAACAGCTTTGGGAAGTTGGTTAAACTCTGAACACATCCACCTTTAGCACAGCCAAGCTATCAGCAGCACACCGAGGAATTAACAGACAGCTCAGGAAAAGTTTTTCTCCTCAACATAAAAGGGTATTTAAAAGTTTACAAGAGCACGCAAAGTATCAGCAGAGAAAAAGCAAAGAGCTGGGGGGAAACATCACCTACTTTAGACCCAACTCACCCACTTCGATTATCCTGAATATCCACATTTTGCTGTTTAAAACACTCTCACGTTCCCCCCTCCGCCAAAAAAAATTCGATGCATGCCTTTTACAGAACTAACAGACAAAACAGTAATGACAGAGGGGCAATAAGAGGTTATACTTTCCATGGTTATAACAAAGAGAGACTGTTCTTTGAAGGGGGAGGAGAGAGTGCTCATGTAATGGAGACTGGGAAAGGCATTTGTTCAAGGGGTTGGCAGGTTCCCCCTTGGCCGTCAGCAGCGAGGCAGAATTACCAACTCCAGGCTGGGATTTAGGGGTTGAGTCTGGGGAAGCCAGAGACCTCAGTGGGGTACAATACCATTAAGTCCATCCTTTAAAGCATCCGTTTTCTCCAGGGGAACTGATCTCTGTAGTCTGGAGAGGAGCTGGAATCCCAGGGGTTCCCCAAGTCCCACCTGGAAGAGGCATCCCAAGCTGCGGGGGGAGAGGTCATAACTCCATATTGGGGGGGTGGGCCTCTTCTATGAAGAGGCCAATAGCCCATCTCACCAAACTGGAGAGCCAGTTAGGTGTAGTGGTTAAGTGTGTGGACTCTTATCTGGGAGAACCGGGTTGGATTCCCCACTCCTCCACTTGCAGCTGCTGGAATGGCCTTGGGTCAGCCAGAGCTCTGGCAGAGGTTGTCTTTGAAAGGCCAGCTTCTAGGAGAGCCCTCTCAGCCCAACCCACCTCACAAGGTGTCTGTTGTGGGGGAGGAAGGGAAAGGAGATTGTGAGCCGCTCTGAGACTCTTCAGAGTGGACAGTGGGATATAAATCCAATATCTTCATCTACCTCACAGGGAGTCTGTTGTGGGGGAGGGGGGAAGGGAAAGGAGATTGTGAGCCGCTCTGAGACTCTTCGGAGTGGAGGGTGGGATATAAATCCAAAATCATCATCTTCTTTACTGGGAGGGTCTTCTTTCTAACTACAGAACTAGGGAACTACGAAACTAAAGAATCAGGAGGGAGCAAAAGTGCAAAGGGGGGGAGGTCTAAAGAGACAGGTAATGGGGGGGGAGAAGTTCTTCCCATATTGGGGGGGGGGGGAAGACCTCACCCATGAAACAAGGAGAAGAGGCTATAGAAGGGGTGGCCAAACTTGTTTAATGTAAAAACTACACAAAATAAACGTCAGATGTTTGAGAGCCACAAAACATAAACGTCAGAGTTTGAGAGGTGGCTGGATGAAAGGAAGGAGAAAAGAGAGGTGAAAAGAAAGCAACTTTAACTAACTAACAGGTAACGGGGGGGGGAGAAGTATTGGGGGGGCCTCCCACCCATGAACTAAGGAGAAGAGGCTAGAAGATGGGGAAGCAACCTTACCTTGTTTTCCTGATTAGGAAACAATTCCGTTTTAGTGCTTCCTACCCCCAAACACACAAAAGGAAACTTATTTTAAAATTGGGGGGGGGGGCTTGTGCAAATTCAGTTTCCTTCTTCATGCACTGCCCCCCCCACACTTATAAACGTGGTTACAGACATGAAAAGGGGTCAAGGGGCAACCCTATGACTCCAGCTGGAAGAGATTAGCTCCTTTCCCCCACAGCCTTGGCTGTCATGTGCAGCCGCTGTGGCCATTAGTAAGAGCAGCGTCTGTGCAACACCTGCAGAGAATCTAGATTACCAAGAGCACAAAAAGAAAAATAAGTGGGTTCTGGATGAAGTCAAGCCTGAACTCTCCCTAGAAGCTAAAATGACCGGAGGATCTTGTACTTAAATCACCTTAGGGGAAAACAGGAATCACTGGAAAAGACAACCATGCTAGGAAATGCTGAATGCTGGAGGAAAAGAGGAAGAGCCTACAAGAGATGGAGTGACTCAATAATAGAAGATCTAAGCAGGGCTTTCAGCAGAAGACATTATGGAGGTCATTAATACATAGAGTTGTCACAGGCTGAAACTAGTAGCACAAACAAAATCCAACAGTAGTAGACAAAATCCGAGTAGCACAAACAAACTCTGCTGTGATAAATGCACATGTTAAAGACACACACACCAGAAACAGACCCCCCCCCCCCTCCAAATACTTACAGGGATTCTTTCAGGGTTTTAGTGCTCCCCAACAAACACACAAAGGGAAACTTATTTTAAAATGGGGGGGGGGCTTGTGCAAATTCAGTTTCCTTCTTCATGCATTGCCCCCCCCCACCTAAACGTGGTTGCAGACATGAATGGGAGGCAAGGGGGGAGGGGAACACAACCAGAAATAGCCCCCCAAAAAATACTTACAGGATTTAGGGGATTCTTACAAAAATTTGGTGCTCCCCCAATAAACACACAAAGAGAAACTTATTTTAAAATGGGGGGGGGGGCTTGTGCAAATTCAGTTTCCTTCTTCATGCATTTCCCCCTCCCCACTTAAACGTGGTTGCAGACATGAATGGGGGCAAGGGGGGAGGGGAACACCCCAAACACACACCAAAAATAGCCCCCCCTCCCCAAATCCTTACAGGGATTCTTACAAGGATTTAGGGGATTCTTACAAAGATTTGGTGCTCCCCCAATAAACACACAAAGAAAAACTTATTTTAAAATGGGGGGGCTTGTGCAAATTCAGTTTCCTTCTTCATGCATTTCCCCCTCCCCACTTAAACATGGTTGCAGACATGAATGGGGGGCAAGGGGGGAGGGGAACACCCCACACACACACCAGAAATAGCCCCCCCTCCCCAAATACTTACAGGGATTCTTACAGAGATTTAGTGCTCCCCCAACAAACACACAAAGGGAAACTTATTTTAAAATGGGGGGGGGGGCTTGTGCAAATTCAGTTTCCTTCTTCATGCATTCCCCCCCACACTTAAACGTGGCTGCAGACATGAATGGGGGGCAAGGGGGGAGGGGAACACCCCACACACACACACCAGAAATAGCCCCCCCTCCCCAAATCCTTACAGGGATTCTTACAGGGATTTAGTGCTCCCCCAACAAACACACAAAGGAAAACTTATTTTAAAATGAGGGGCTTTGTGCAAACGGAGCTTCCTTCTTCATGCATTGCCCCCTCCCCCAAATGTGATTGCAGATGTGAATGGGGGAAGGGAGAGGAAGACCCCCCCACACACACACACCAGATACTTACAGGGCTTCGGCTGCTGCCAGGCCGCTCTGGGCCACCCTCGCCTGGTACTTCCATGGCGTTGAGGAACTGAAGAGGAAACGGGGGGGGGGGTGTAAAGGGCCTCTCTTTTCCCCCCCCCCAGCTGAAAGGCACCGCGCATGCGCCCTGCTGACCCCTTTCCCTCGTTGTTAGGGACTCTCTCTAAGGGGAAGTGGGCGTGGCTTCTCCCGGGGCGCCTCCTCCTGGCCTCGGCGCGCGAAGCCTAGCGCGAGCCAGAGCCGTTGAAAGTAAGCAAAGAGAGCTGCCGGAAAGGAAACACGTGCCCGCCCAGAGGCGAGGCAGAGCCAATGAGCTCAGTCGCTTCTTCCCGGCCCCGTTCCTATTGGGCGAGGAGAAGGCGCGAGGCGCGTTGGTTAGCCAGTGGAGGGACGGGTCCTTCTGGCGAAGGCCCGTGGCTGATGAATGGGGGAGGCGGGATTTCTGAAAAGCCCGGATAAAGGCGAGTCGGATACGGCGGCCGCCATCTTGTGTTGCCGTAGCCTGGGTTCTGATTGGAGGGTTGGGATTTTGAAATAACGTTGGGAGTTGTTTAATGGGAAGGGGGAAAGGAAAGTATCCCGCCTGCGCAACTATAGCAACTAGAGCAGGGGGGGCCAACGGTTGCTCTGCAGATGTTTTTGCCTACAACTCCCATCAGCCCCAGCCATTGGCCATGCTGGCTGGGGCTGATGGGAGTTGTAGGCAAAAACATCTGGAGAGCTACCGTTAGCCACCCCTGAACTAGAGCATAAACTAGACTTAATAAGACATTGTGGGGCAGCGGTTGGAGTGTCAGGCTAAGATTCAGGAGACCTGGGTTCGAATTCCTAGGGTTACCAAGTCCAATTCAAAAAATGTCTGGGGACTTTGGGGGTGGAGCCAGGAAACACGGGGTGGAGCCAGGTTGTGATAAGCAAGTGAACTCCAAAGGGAGTTCTGCCCATCACATTTAAAGGGACCGCACCTTTTAAAGGCCTTCCCTCCATTGGAAAGAATGAAGGATAGGGGCACTGTTTTTGAAGCTCATAGAACTGGACCTCCTGGTCCAATCCTTTTGAAACTTGGAGGGTATTTTGAAGAGAAGCACTGGATGCTACGCTGCAAATTTGGTGTCTCTACCTCCTAAAACAGCCCCTGATATCAGTGGATCAATTCACTATTATACCCTATGGGAATTAGGGTTGCCAATCTCCAGGTGGGGGCAGGGGATCCCCCAGCTTGGAGACCCTCCCCCCGCTTCAGGGTCGTCAGAAAGCGGAGGGAGGGGAGGGAAATGTCTCCTGGGAACTCCATTATTCCCTGTGGAGATTTATTCCCATAGAAAATCATGGAGAATTGATCTGGGGCTCTGGAGGGGCTGTTTTTTGGGGTAGAGGCACCAAATTCTCAGTATAGCATCTAGTACCTCTCCTCAAAATACCCCTCAAGTTTCAAAAAAGATTGGACCAGGGGGTCCAATTCTATGAGCCCCAAAAGAAGGTGACCCTATCCTTCATTATTTCCTATGGAAGGAAGGAATTGAAAAGGTGTGCCGTCCCTTTAAATGTGATGGCCAGAACTCCCTTTGGAGTTCAATGATGCTTGTCACAGCCTTGATCTTGGCTCCACCCCTAATGTCTCCTGGCTCCACCCCCCAAAGTCTCCTGGCTCCATCCCCAAAGTCCCCAGAAATTTCTTGAATTGGACTTGGCAACCCTAATGGGAATCCATATGGAATAATGGAGTGCACAGCAGACATTTCCCCCCCAGTTCTGATGACCCTGAAGTGGGGGGAGGGCCTCCAAACCAGGGGATCCGCTGCCCCCACCCAGGGATTAGTAAATACAGAGGATACCCAGTTAGAATATGGCAAAAAATACAAAATCCGAGTAGCACAAACAAACTCTACTGTGATAAATTCACACTTTAAAGACACATAAATTTCCAAATTCCTTCCTAAAGTCCCAGTGTACAAAATACACTATTCAGTCCAAATTATTTCTATGTCATTGTCTTACATGAATTATCTCTTCTCCTTGGCTTATATTTCTACATCATTGAAGATTACAAGTACAAGAATTTGGACTGAATAGTATATTTTGTACACTGGGACTTTTGGAAGGAATTTGGAAACTTATGTGGTACTGTGTCTTTAAAGTGTCTTTAAAGGGTGAATTTATCACAGTAGAGTGAGTTTGTGCTACTCGGATTTTGTATTTTTCCCCACCTGGCTATTGGCGGACTTACTTTCAGCCTGTGGCAACTCTATATATTAATGACCTCCATAATGTCTTCTGCTAAAAGCAGAAGCTTAGATCTTGAACACTGGAGCCTATGGCTTCTATTACTGAGTCACTCCATCTCTAGTAGGGTCTTCCTCTTTTCCTCCAGCATTCAGCATTTCCTACCATGGTTGTCTTTTCCAGTGATTCTTGTTTTCCCCTAAGGTGACCTACGTACAAGATCCTCCGGTCATTTTAGCTTCTAGGGAGAGTTCAGGCTTGACTTCAACCAGAACCCACTTATTTTTCTTTTTGTGCTCTTGGTAATCTAGATTCTCTGCAGGTGTTGCAGAGACGCTGCTCTTCCTAATGGCCACAGCGGCTGCACATGACAGCCAAGGCTGTGGGGGAAAGGAGCTGATCTCTTCCAGCTGGAGTCATAAGGCTGCCAAGTCCAATTCAAGAAATCTCTGGGGACGTTGGGGATGGAGCCAGGAGGCATATGGGGTGCAGCCAGGAGCAAGGGTGTGAAAAGCACAATTGAACTCTGAAGGGAGTTCTGGCCATCACATTTAAAGGGACCACACACCTTTGAAATGCCTTCCCTCCTTTGGAAATAGTTGAGGATAGGGGCACCTTCTTTTTCGGGCTCCTAAAACTGGACCCCCTGGTCCAGTCTTTTGGAAACTTGGAAGGCATTTTGAGGAGAGGCACCAGATGCCGGGCTGAAAATATGGTGCCTCTATCTCAAAACACACAGACACCCCACCTCCCCACCCCCGAGCTCCAGATAAGAACATAAGAGAAGCCCTGTTGGATCAGGCCAAAGGCCCATCCAGTTCAACACTCTGTGTCACATAAGAACATAAGAGAAGCCCTGTTGGATCAGGCCAGTGGCCCATCCAGTCCAACACTCTGTGTCACATAAGAACATAAGAGAAGCCCTGTTGGATCAGGCCAAAGGCCCATCCAGTTCAACACTCTGTGTCACATAAGAACATCAGAGAAGCCATGTTGAATCAGGCCAGTGGCCCATCCAGTTCAACAGTCTGTGTCACACAGTGACCAATGTGTGTGTGTGTGTGTGTATATATACACACACATACACAGTATATATATATACACTGTGGCTAATAGCCACTGATGGACCTCTGCTCCATATTTTTATCCAATCCCTTCTTAAAGCTGGCTATGCTTGTAGCAGCCACCACCTCCTGTGGCAGTGAGTTCCACATGTTAATAAACCTTTGGGTGAAGAAGGACTTTCTTTTATCCGTTTTAACCCGACTGCTCAGCAATTTCATTGAATGCCCATGAGTTCTTGTATTGTGAGAAAGGGAGAAAAGGACTTCTTTCTCTGCTTTCTCCATCCCATGCATAATCTTGTAAACCTCTATAATGTCACCCCGCAGTCGACGTTTCTCCAGGCTGAAGAGCCCCAAGCGTTTTAACCTTTTTCACAGGGAAAGTGTTCCAAACAGCTGCATGTGAGGCCGGGTGGTGGGAGACAGAAGAAGACATTAGATTTATATCCCGCTCTCCACTCAAAATCTCAGAGTGGTCTACAATCTCCTTGACCTTCTCCCCCCCCCCCCCCCATGAGTAATGTTCCCTCTAAGCTGTGGAGTCTTAGGAGCAAAAAAAAATCTCTTTTGTGAGCTACTGACATTAAAGTTGTGTGCTACTGCATCAATTAGTTTGCTCTCGGGCCGTTTTTCCTGCACCGAGACAAAAATGTGTGAGCTGGAGGCTAAAAAAACTGTGTGCTAACTCACACTAACTCAGCTTAGAGGGAACATCGCCTGTGAGGTGAGTGGGGCTGAGAGAACTCTCTCAGAAGCTGCCCTTTCAAGGACAACTCTGCAAGAGCTCTGGCTGACCCAAGGCCATTCCAGCCGCTGCAAGTGGAGGAGTGGGGAATCAAGCCTGGTTCTCCCAGATAAGAGTCTGCACGTTTAACCACTACACCAAAGAAGAGGAAGAAGAAAATGATGATATTAGATTTATACCCCACCCTCCACTGAATCTAAGAGTGTCAGAGTGGCTTACAATCTCCTTTACCTTCCTCCTCCACAACAGACACCCTGTGAGGTGGTTGGGGTTGAGAGAGCTCTGACAGAAGCCGCCCTTTCAAGGACAACTCCTACGACAGCTATGGCTGACCAAGGCCATTCCAGCAGCTGCAAGTGGAGGAATGGGGAATCAAACCTGGTTCTCCCAGGTAAGAGTCCACACACTTAAGAAAAGGAAAGGTCCCCTGTGCAAGCAGCAGTCGTTTCCAACTCTGGGGTGACGTTGCTTTCACAATGTTTTCACGGCAGACTTTTGACGGGGTGGTTTGCTGTTGCCGCAGAGTGGCGCAAAGTGGTAAAGCAGCAGTACTGCAGTACTGTGATCTGAACTCTCTGCTCACGACCTGAGTTCTAGCCCAGCGAAAGCTGGTTCAGGTAGCCGGCCCAAGGTTGACTCAGCCTTCCATTCTTCCAAGGTCAGTAAAATGAGTCCCCAGCTTGCTGTGGGGGAAGTGTAGATGACTGGGGAAGGCAATGGCAAACCACCCCGTCAAAAGTCTGCCGTGAAAATGTTGTGAAAGCAACGTCACCCCAGAGTCGGAAACGACTGGTGCTTGCACAGGGGACCTTTCCTTTCCTTTCTTGCCATTGCCTTCCCCAGTCATCTACACTTTCCCCCCCCCCAAGCAAGCTGGGTACTCTTTTTACCGACCTCAGAAGGATGGAAGGCTGAGTCAACCTCGAGCCAGCTACCTGAAAACCCAGCTTCCACCTGGGATCGAATTCAGGCCGTGAGCGGAGCTTAGGACTGCAGTACGGCAGCTTTAACACTCCGCGCCACACACTTAACCACTACCCAAAAATGGGGACATGTGAGCCCTGAAGGTAGGCAGAAGTGAGCCTTTGAGATCTGTCTGCCTAGGAGCTTCCAAACCCGCTGGAATCTCCCATCCCGCTGCTCCCCGGCACGCTGCACCTTCCAGGAACGCATCACATCGAGCAAGGCCCTCCTCCTAGCAGGCACAGCCCTTCGCTGGCATGTTATGCAAGCTCTCAGCAGGTTGCTGGCAGCAGCCAATTTTAAATCTTCCCACCTGACGACGAAACAGAAAATAACAACGACCTCTTTGGATGCAGCAAAGATGCAGATGGTGACGATGAATGCGCTTCCAAGGAGCTCTGGATCTGATGCAAATGCGTTCGAGGGAGATTCCTGGAGAAGAAAAACACACGACCACTTCTGGATTTTCCTGCCAAGGCAATCATGTCACAAGGACTTCCGTGCCTTTTCTCTGCTTCCCAGGAAAAACCTGCTCCAGCACTAGGGTTGCCAATCCCCAGGTGGGGGCAGGGGATCCTCCGGTTTGGAGGCCTTCCCCCCGCTTCAGGGTCCTCAGAAAGCGGAGGGAGGGGAGGGAAATGTCTGCTGGGAACTCTGTTATTCCCTATGGAGACCGATTCCTAGAGGAAATAATGGAGAATTGATCTGGGGCTCTGGGGGGCTGTTTTTTGGGGTAGAGGCACCAAATTTTCAGTATAGCATCTAGTGCCTCTCCGCAAAGTATTCCCCAAGTTTCAAAACGATTGGACCACGGGGTCCAATTCTATGAGCCCCAAAAGAAGGTGCCCCTATCCATTGTTTCCTATGGAAGGAAGGAATTGAAAAGGTGATGGCCAGAACTCCCTTTGGAGTTCAATGATGCTTGTCACAGCCTTGATCTTGGCTCCACCCCTAATGTCTCCTGGCTCCACCCCCAAAGTCCCCAGCTATTTCTTGAATTGGACTTGGCAACCCTATCCAGCACCGTTTCCAAAACCTAGAGTGACCAGCCAAGCTCTCTCCCTCTCTCTCTGGCCGCACACTGCATTATTTTTATACCGGCTGCTTTTAAGAAACGGCCTGTCAGGTTGGAACAGGTTGTTCTGCTGGGTGGGGGCGAGGTTTAAAAATAAAGAGAAATGTGTGTTTCGTGGAGAGACACGGTTAAGCTCCCGTTCGAAGGAGAGGAAGGGGGGAAAAAGAGCGAGCTGTTGCTGGTTAAGAAAAAGCATTTTGCTGTCGCGGAGGAGTGAGCGATCCAGGCCCACAGATGACTTCCAGGGGGCCTCCGAGGGCATGCTCTGCTTTTTTTCCCCCTTCATTTTATTTTTTACCAGGGCTGAACCAGAGAAGTGTCCTCAGAGGCTAGGGTTGCCAATCCCCAGGTAGGGGCAGGGGATCCCCCGGTTTGGAGGCCCTTCCCCCGCTTCAGGGTCCTCAGAAAGCGGGAGAAGGGGAGGGAAATATTTTCTGGGAACTCTGTTATTCCCTATGGAGATTTATTCCCATAGAAAATCATGGAGAATTGAGCCGCGGGTATCTGGGGCTCTGGGGGGGGCTGTTTTTTGGGTTAGAGGCACCAAATTTTCAGTATAGCATCTAGTGCCTCTCCCCAAAGTACCCCCCAAGTTTCAAAAAGATTGGACCAGGGGGTCCAATTCTATGAGCCCCCCAAAAGGTGCCCCTATCCTTCATTATTTCCTATGGAAGGAAGGCATTGAAAAGGTGTGCCGTCCCTTTAAATGTGATGGCCAGAACTCCCTTTGGAGTTCAATTATGCTTGTCACAGCCTTCATCTTGGCTCCACCCCTAATGTCTCCTGGCTCCACCCCCAAAGTCCCCAGATATTTCTTGAATTGGATTTGGCAACCCTATCAGCGGCAGCCGGAGCCAGGAGAATTGAGCAGGGCCCAGTGCATTGCATGAGGGAAATCAACAGGAGGAAAGGAGGAAGCCATGTGGAGTGGGCTTCCGAAGGGGGACAGATGTAGCTCCTGGGTGCAAAGTGCCAGGGTGGGACAGAGGGAGGTGAAAGGAAACCCGCCTCCCCCCCCCCCCCCCCCCCCCCGCTAGCATGCAAAATGCAGTCCCTTCTTCACTCCAAAGTTTTAGGCTTCGCTGCCTCAATTTGGCCACATTCAGAGCCTCGAGCTTTTGCCCCTACCTCAGAAAACTTCTGAGAAGCGGCAAGCCCCGCAGTGGACGGGAAACGGTGCCCCCTGACCTTTTTTAAAGAGCCGCCTGACTTGAGAGACAACTTGGTGTAGTGGTTAAGTGTGCGGACTCTTATCTGGGAGAACCGGGTTTGATTCCCCACTCCTCCACTTGCAGCTGCTAGCATGGCCTTGGGTCAGCCATAGCTCTGGCAGAGGTTGTCCTTGAAAGGGCAGCTGCTGTGAGAGCCCTCTCCAGCCCCACCCACCTCACAGGGTGTTTGTTGTGGGGGAGGAAGGTAAAGGAGACTGTGAGCCGCTCTGAGACTCTTCGGAGTGGAGGGCGGGATATAAATCCAGTATCTTCTTCAGATCCTGGCTACGGCCCTGGATGGTGGGCGGGGCATCCTGCCCCCTTTCTTCACATTTAATTTTGCTTTTTATGAAGACACTGCAGGGTTGCCAATCCCCAGGTGGCGGCAGGGGATCCCCTGGTTTGGAGGCCCTCCCCCCCGCTTCAGGGTCATCAGAAAGCAGGGGGGAGGGGAGGGAAGTTTGCTGGGCACTCCATTGTTCCCTATGGAGACCCATTCCCATAGGGAATAATGAATAGATCCGTGGGTATCTGGGGCTGTCGGGGGGCTGTTTTTTGAGGTAGAGGCACTCGGTTTGCAGCATAGCATCCGGAGCCTCTCCTCAAAAGACCCTCCAAGGTTCAAAAAGATTGAGCTGAGGGGTCCAATTCTATGAGCCACAAAAGAAGGTGCCCCTATCCTTCATTATTTACAATGGAGGGAAGGCATTTCAAAGGTGTGCAGACCCTTTAAATGTGATGGCCAGAACTCCCTTTGGAGATCAATTATGCCTCTCACAACCTTGGTCCTGGCTCCACCTCCGATGTCTTTTGGCACCACCCGCAAAGTCTCCTGGTTCCACTCCCAAAGTATCCAGATATTTCTTGAATTGGACTTGGCAACCCTAAGACACTGTATATCGCTGGGGGAAGGAAACTGCGGGCTCTTTTCCAATCCAGGCCTTGAATTCAGCAGGCGCTTGCAGGAGCGCAGCTCCAGAACGTTTCTGACAGCCTCCCTCCTCCTCCCTCCCCACCTCCCTTGTCCATCCAATAGCAGGTGATTCATCCTTGATTCGTTGTGCCACGGTACTTGAGTCTTTTGACCCAGGCTTCCCAGGCCTTGGGCTGTGCTATGTTGAACTCCGGAATGGAGTTTTGCGATCCGGACGCGGTGGCCGTGGTCGGGCCGGTCGGCAGTTCCTGTTGCATGGTAGCACTGGAGCTCTGCGCATTTGGCGATGCCGGTTGGTCCTGGGCCTCGCTCATCCGGATCCCACCTTCGTCGCCACTATTTTATAGTGGGTTCTGTGCATGGAGGAGTCGCCAGTTGAGTGATAGCAAGCTCTTTAAAAGACATGATATAGGATAGGGCTACATTACAAGACTGGGAATGGAGCCTACCGGCCCAGCTTATATACATCTCTGGATTCCCGTGCTAGCACATCATTGGGTCATTCAAACCGGCGGGGGCTTGTGGTTGGTCGAGGGCTGCAGAGATTTGGATCCTGCAGCCCTTTGTTCCCAAGTCCTCAAGCTCAGTCCGTAGGGCTCCGATGAGCCCGGCAGGCACACCCAAAGTCTTCACTTGAGTCCACGTACATAACAGAATCAAACCCGGTTCTCCCAGATAAGAGTCCGCGCACTTAACCGCGACACCAAACTGGCTCTCTTCAACACGCTAGAAGTTTTTAAGGGGGGGGGGAGGGCAAGGAGTGTAGGGGAAGCGGTTTCACCTCCAGATCCGACAGGATCTCCTTAGAATGGCCAAGTGGGATGGAATAGACCAAAGGGTTCTGTGTGGAGCTGAGATCAAGTTACACCTCTGTGGGGGATCCTGCCGTAGAGACCACCCTACGACGCTGCCATGTTCTCCAGGGAAACTGATCTCTGTCATCTGGAGATCACATCCAATTGCAGGGGATCTCCAGAGTCCACCTGGAGGCTGGCAACCCTTCCTGTGCCCCAGGGGCCCATGTTGGACCTTCCTTACAGGCAGGGCTTTTTTTGTAGCAGGGACATCTTTGCATATTAGGCCACACCCCTTTGATGTAGCCAATCCTCCAGGAGCTTAGTAGGTCCTGGACTAAAAGCCCTGTAAGCTCTTGGTGGACTGGCTACATCAGAGAGGTGCAGCCTAATAGGCAAAGGAGTTCCTGCTACAAAAAAGCCCTGATTAGGCCACACACCCTGATGTAGCCAATCCTCCTGGAGCTTACAGTAGGCTCTGGACTAAAAACCCTGTAAGGTTTTGGTGGACTGGCTACATCAGGGAGGTGTGGCCTAATAGGCAAAAGAGTTCCTGCTACAAAAAAAGCCCTGATTAGGCCTAGGGTTGCCAATTCCCAGGTGGGGGCAGGGGATCCCCCGGTTTGGAGGCCCTCCCCCCACTTCAGGGTCATCAGAAAGCGGGAGGAGGGGAGGGAAATGTCTGCTGGGAACTCTATTATTCCCTATAGAGATTTATTCCCATAGAAAATAATGGAGAATTGAGCCGCGAGTATCTGGGGCTCTGGGGGGTCCTCTGTTTTTTGAGGTAGAGGCACCAAATTTTCAGTACAGCATCTAGTGCCTCTACCCAAAATATCCCCTAAGTTTCAAAAAGATTGGACCAGGGGGTCCAATTCTATGAGCCACAAAGGAAGGTGCCCCTATCCTTCCTTATTTCCTATGGAAGGAAGGCATTGAAAAGATGTGCCGTCCCTTTAATTGTGATGGCCAGAACTCCCTTTGGAGTTCAATTACGCTTGTCACAGCCTTGATCTTGGCTCCACCCCAAAGTCTCCTGGCTCCACCCCCAAAGTCTCCTGGCTCCACCCCCAAAGTCCCCAGATATTTCTTAAATTGGACTTGGCAACCCTAATTAGGCCACACCCACTGATGTAGCCAGTCCTCCTGGAGCTTACAGTAGGCTCTGGACTAAAAGCTCTGAAAGCTCTTGGTGGACTGGCTACATCAAGGAGGTGCGGCCTAATAGGCAAAGGAGTTCCTGCTACAAAGAAAAGCTCTGATTACAGGTAACCAATGTAGGAAAAGTGACTCAAGCATACAAGATGTACGTGAACAGGGAAAAAGATCAGGGAAAAAGTGAGTGATGCCAACAGAGCAGATGTGAGACGGCAATAAAACAGCGTACTCACCCGAGACCATTTGTTCCATATTTTAAAAAATAACGATCACCTGCCATTCATCTTTTGCTGCTGCACAGCTCCGTTTCTTGGCCGTTAACCAATGAAAATTGATTTTTTTTTTACCCCATTACTCATGCAAATTATAATTTCTGCATCTTTTATGTCCCCTTTAGCTCCACGGGTTTCTCGTTCTCCTTCTCTTTCCTCTCCTCCTCTTCTCTGTTTCTCTCTCTCTCTCTCTGTCCTTTACAAGAATCCTATTTTTTGACTGGTGCTATTTTTCTTTAAAAAGGAAGGGGGGGGAAAATCATTCTTAGGAGAACTGTATAAGACACAACGCTTATTTTTCTCCTCCCCTGGCCCTCCACCGTGTCAGGAATACTAACCGCGGTTGCTTCTCAGTTCTCCTGTTAAAAGGGCAAGTGGAATGAGGCTAGCTGTATACTCTGTGAAGTCCATTGCCTGCCGTGAAATACAAGGTAAATAACCAGACGGAGGAGGCACGGAATAAAAGGAGAGGAAGGGGCAGCCAGGGTGAGTGCTGGCACTGGACTTTAAACAGGAGGACCTGACATCTTTCTGTTTTTCCTTGTGTCTGATTTTTCTTTGTTTGCCAGCTGAACTGCTTCGGTCTTAACAGAAAGAGACTGAAGCCAAAGGCTTTCGTGTTTTCTGATACCGTCGCTCTCCTCCGCCTGACTCTCTGCTTCTCCCCCTGGAGGTGCCACTGGACTCAAATCTAGTTGTCGTACTATCGGCCGATATGGCTGCTGTCTGATCCTTTCCCCTGTCGCTGTTTTGCCCGTTCCAGGGAAGAAGACTGTAGATTTATACCCCGCCCTTCTCTGTGAATGAGAGTCTCAGAGCCGCTTACAATCTCCTCTACCTTCCTCCCCCACAACAGACACCCTGTGAGGTGGGTGGGTCTGAGAGGGCTCTCACAGCAGCTGCCTTTCAAAGACAGCTCTGCGAGAGCTATGGCTGACCCAAAGGCAGCTGCAAGTGGAGCAGTGGGGGAATCAAACCCGGTTCTCCCAGATAAGAGTCTGCGCACTTCACCACTACACCAAACTGGCTCTCAACAGGAAATGCTGCTGTTGCTTAGCAACTGGAACAGCTGTCAGGGGACACACCTGGTCCCAACAGAACCAGGCAACAAAAGGTACACATAGGATCCATAGTGAGAATTATGGGGCGGGATTTCCACAGGCCTCATTTTCTGAGACTTCAGTCAGCAGTGAACTCTCAGCAAAGGGACAGCAGTTAACAGGCAGTTGCAGTCAGCAGAATAGTAGAACACTTTAGAGGACATATTAGGAGCTAGCTAGACAGCCAGAACCTAATAACTGGCTAACTAATAGGAAGCAGAGAGTGAGTATAAATGGGCAGTCTTTGCAGTGGAGGACGGTAAGCAGTGGGGTGCCGCAGGGCTCGGTACTGGGTCCCATGCTCTTTAACTTGTTCATTAATCTGGAGTTGGGAGTAAGCAGTGAAGTAGCAAAATTTGCAGATGACACTAAATTGTTCAGGGTGGTGAGAACCAGAGAGGATTGTGAGGCACTCCAAAGGGATCTGTTGAGGCTGGGTGAGTGGGCGTCAACGTGGCAGATGAGGTTCAATGTGGCCAAGTGCAAAGTAATGCACATTGGGGCCAAGAATCCCAGCTACAAATACAAGTTGATGGGTTGTGATTCTGGCAAAGGCTGACCAAGAGAGAGATCTTGGGGTCATGATAGATAACTCACTGAAAATGTCAAGCCAGTGTGCGGTTGCAATAAAAAAGGCCAACGCCATGCTGGGAATTATTAGGAAGGGAACTGAAAACAAATCAGCCAGTATCATAATGCCCCTGTATAAATCGATGGTGCGGTCTCATTTGGAATACTGAGTACAATTCTGGTCACCGCACCTCAAAAAGGATATTACAGCATTGGAAAAAGTGCAGAAAAGGGCAACTAGAATTATTAAAGGTTTGGAACACTTTCCCTTTAAAGAAAGCCTAAAACGCTTGGGGCTCTTAAGCTTGGAGAAACGTCAACTGCGGGGTGACATGGTAGAGGTTTACAAGATTATGCATGGGATGGAGAAAGTAGAGAAAGTAGTCCTTTTCTCCCTTTCTCACAATACAAGAACTCGTGGGCATTCAACGAAATTGCTGAGCAGTCAGGTTGAAACGGATAAAATAAAGTCCTTCTTCACCCAAAGGGTGATTAACATGTGGAATTCACTGCCACAGGAGGTGTTGGCGGCTACGAGCATAGCAAGCTTCAAGAGGGGATTGGATAAAAATTTGGAGCAGAGGTCCATCAGTGGCTATTAGTCACAGTGTATATATATTTTGGCCACTGTGTGACAAAGAGTGTTGGACTGAATGGGCCACTGGCCTGATCCAACATGGCTTCTCTTATGTTCTTATGAGACACAGAGTGTTGGACTGGATGGGCCACTGGCTTGATCCAACAGGGCTTCTCTTATGTTTTTATGTGACACAGAGTGTTGGACTGGATGGGCCATTGGCCTGATCCAGCAGGGCTTCTCTTATGTTCTTATGTGACACAGAGTGTTGGACTGGATGGGCCATGGGCCTTATCCAACATGGCTTCTCTTATGTTCTTAATATTGTCAGTGAATTATAGAACTCCTTTGCATATTAGCCCACACCCCTCTGATGTAGCCAATCCTCCTGGAGCTTACAGTGGGCCCTGTACGAAGAGCCCTGTAAGCTCTTGGAGGATTGGCTACAGCAGGGATGTGTGGCCTAATATGCAAAGGAGTTCCTGTAGCATAAACAATTTTATTAGTAACATATGGTAGTAGAACTATATCTACAACTTATAAAAAGCTTAAGATAAAAAAAAACATCATTCTACCCCACATCTTACTTTTCTCCCACCCCTCCCCCAATACTTGACCCCCGCCAGTGTTATTTTTTTTGAAAAAAACAGATATTAAAGGTACCTTTAACTATCAAGAAAAAACAAAAATTGATAAAGAAAAAGATCCCCCCTTCAAAAGTTATATTCTTGTCTTAAATGTCTTAATCATCAAAAATTGTCCAATATCCTTTTATTTTCCACTCTTTTTCTACATATCTTCTGAATTTCTTCCACTCCCGATTAAAAAGTTCTAAATCGCAGTCTCTTAGTTTTCTTGTTAATTTGTCCATTTCACTCCATGACATAACTTTTATAGTCCAATCCCATTTTTCTGGTATTTTTTCTTGCTTCCATAACTGCGCATACAATGTCCTAGCAGCTGAGAGCAAGTACCATATTAAAGTTCTATCTTCTTTTGGAAATTTTTCCATTTGTAATCCCAGCAGAAAAGTCTCTGCTTCTTTGTTAAATTCATATCCCAGGATCTTAGATATCTCTTGTTGAATCATCTGCCAAAACATTTTAGCTCTTTCACAAGTCCACCACATATGGTAGAAAGAACCTTCATGCTTTTTACATTTCCAGCACCTATCTGGCATCTTATTGTTCATCTTTGCTAATTTTTTTGGAGTGATATACCATCTATACATCATCTTAAAACAGTTCTCTTTAATACTATGACATGTTGCGAGTTTCATAGAGTTTTTCCACAGATATTCCCAAGATTCCATCTTTATTTCTTTATTTACATTAATTGCCCATTTTATCATTTGAGATTTCACTACTTCATCTTCTGTAGTCCATTGTAAAAGTAATTTGTACACTTTTGAAATTAATTTCTCATTATCTCCAAACAGAACTCTTTCCATTTCTGTTTGCTCTTTCCTTATTCCTTCAGCTTTAATATCATTCTCCATCAAGCTTTTTATTTGTTGCATTTGAAACCAATCATATTTATAATTCAATTCTTCTGCAGTTTTCAGTTCTATTTTCCCACTTTGTATTTTTAGTAGTTGGTTGTATGATAGTTGTTTTTCCTTAACTGTTTTGGCCGTTAACTTTATCACTTCAGCCGGCACTATCCACAAAGGTCTTCTCTCATCGCCATATTTCTTGTACTTTATCCACACATTTAGTAAGCTACTCCTTATATAATGGTGAGAGAAAAGACCATCCATCTTCTTTTTCCCATAATACAAGTAGGCATGCCAGCCGAATTTTTTTCCATGGCCTTCTAACACTAGAAGTTTTTTATTTAATAGCGTTATCCATTCTTTCAACCATACTAAACAAATTGCTTCATGATACAGTTTCAAATCTGGTAATTGAAACCCACCTCTCTCTTTTGCATCTATCAGGACTTTCATTTTAATTCTAGGTTTCCTCCCGGCCCACACAAATTCCGAAATTTTTCTTCTCCATTTATCAAATTGCTTCGCATCTTTCACAATGGGGATGGTTTTCAAAGGAGTTCCTGCTACAAAAAAAGCCCTGGGAGTGTGAGAGACTGAAGCTGTCAGAAAGTTGTTAGGGAGAGAAAGGAGGATTTGTGAGGGAAGAAGGTGTGAAATGAAAGAGTGACACCTCAAGTCAGAAGTTATAATTATTCACTTAAGAATTAAGTTATAAATATCTTGAAACCAATACGCTTATTGGACAAAGAGAGTTTTATTTTGTATTGTATTACCCTGGAGTCCTGTGATTTTAATAACATAAGCGTCTCATCCTCAGGGTCACATAGTCCAACGATCTTCAAGTCCTTGAAGGGCTGTCATATAGAGGATGGTGTGGAATTGTTTTATGTGGCCCTGGAAGGTAGGACCAGAACCAATGGGTTGGAATTGAATCAGAAGAGTTTCCGGCTCAACATTAGGAAGAACTTCCTGACCATTAGAGTGGTTCCTCAGTGGAACAGGCCTCCTCGGGAAGTGGTGGGCTCTCCTTCCTTGGAGGTTTTTGAACAGAGGCTGGGTGGCCATCTGACAGCAATGAGGATCCTGTGAATGTAAGGTAAAGGTAGTGCCCTGTACAAGCAGTCGTTTCCGACTCTGGGGTGACGTTGCTTTCACAATGTTTTCACGTCAGACTTTTTACGGTGTGGTTTGCCCTTGCCTTCCCCAGTCATCTACTCTTTCCCCCCAGCAAGCTGGAGACTCCTTCGACCGACCTCGGAAGGTTGGAAGGCTGAGTCAACCTCGAGCAGGCTACCTAAAAACCCAGCTTCTGCCAGGATCAAACTAAGGTCATGAGCAGAGCTTAGGACTGCAGAACTGCAGCTTTACCACTCTGCACCATGGGGCACTTGTCCTGTGAATTTAGGGGGAGGTATTTGTGAATTTCCTGCATTGTGCCGAGGGCTGGACTAGATGACCCTGGAGGGATCCCTTCCAACTCTATGATTCTACCCAGTCAGCCTCTATGACAGAGTGAGAGTTCAAACCTGGGTCACCCGGGTCCTCGTCCAACACCCTAACCAGTACATCACCCTGGGTTCCAGTGCTGTCCATCGGGGAATGTTGAATTCCACAAGCTTCCACGAACAATTTGAAGTGGTGCAACAGACCCAGGCTGACCAGCGCAAAGAAAACCACGCAAGGGGTGCACTCAGAAGAGATCCGTGCCATGTTGGGAACACACTTGAGGTGTTGAAACACCACCCATGAAGTGACAATCTTGGCATATTGTTCTTGTTGTTCAGTCACACAGTCGAGTCTGACTCTTTGCGACCCCATGGACCAAGTCACCCCAGGCCCTCCTGTCTTCCACCATCCTCCGAAGTCTGCCCAAATTCGTGTTTGTTGCATCAGTAACATTGTCCAGCCATCTCATCTTCTGCCGTCCCCTTCTTCTTTTGCCTTCTGTCTTTCCCAGCATCAGGGTCTTCTCCAGTGAGTGCTCCCTTCTCATTGGGTGGCCAAAGGTTTTGAGCTTCAGCTTCAGCATCTGACCTTCCAGGGAACAGTCTGTGTTGATATCCGTTAGGACTGACTGATCTGATCTTCTTGCAGTCCAAGGGACTCTCAAGAGTCTTCTCCAGGGAGTGCTCCCTTCTCACTTGCTGGCCAAAGGATTTGAGCTTCAGCATCTGACCTTCCAGGGAACAGTCTGGGTTGATTTCCCTCAGGACTGACTGATTGGATCTTCTTGCAGTCCAAGGGACTCTCAAGAGTCCTCTCCAGTGAGTGCTCCCTTCTCATTTGGTGGCCAAAGTATTTGAGCTTCAGCATCTGACCTTCCAGGGAACAGTCTGGGTGGATTTCCCTTAGGACTGACTGATTTGATCTTTTTGCAGTCCAAGGGACTCTCAAGAGTCTTCTCCAGCACCACAGGTCGAAAGCATCTATTCTTCTGCACTCAGCCTTCCTTATGGTCCAGCTCTCACAGCCATACATTTTTGTTGTTGTTGTTCAGTCACACAGTCAAGTCCGACTCTTTGCGACCCCATGGACCAAGTCACGCCAGGCCCTCCTGTCTTCCACCATCCTCAGAAGTCTGCCCAAATTCGTGTTTGTTGCATCAGTAACACTGTCCAGCCATCTCATCTTTTGACGTCCCCTTCTTCTTTTGCCTTCTGTCTTTCCCAGCATCAGCTTCTTCTCCAGTGAGTGCTCCCTTCTCTTTGGGTGGCCAAAGGTATTTGAGCTTCAGCTTCAGCATCTGACCTTCCAGGGAACAGTCTGGGTTGATTTCCCTTAGGACTGACTGATTCGATCTTGCAGTCCAAGGTGTCAATCATCGATATTTCTCAATAACCAGTCTTTTGTTATTCAATCAAAAGTAACTTTATTGTAGAAACTCTATAGCTCTACCAAGGACAGATTCCTTGGAAGTAATGACGTACATAGGCACACAGAGATACTTTATAGGATAGCTTCAAAGAATAACATAAAGATGCAATTTGAGTCATGGGTTCAAAGGTTACTACTTAGTATCTCTTCTACTACTTAGGAATGCAGGCTGTAACAAACATCTTCCCTTCTCACACTTTCTCTGAGAGCAGATAAGACCTGGCTGTGTGAATCTGGGGGAGAGGCACCTTGCACTGTTCACATCAAGGCTAACTTAAACATCCTTGGGCCAGATGGATTTATTACTTGCCCTAGGTTGCAAAAGAAGAAAGGGGTGGGGGAAGTGTCCCATTCTCGGTCTTAAGGTCTAACATGGCACACAGAAATATGTATGCTTGACACAAGGAACTCTCAAGATTCTTCTCCAGCACCACAGCTCGAAAGCATCTTTTCTTCTACACTCAGCCTTCCTTATGGTCCAGCTCTTACAGCCATACATGACTACTGGGAATACTTGGCAACTAGAATGATTAAAGGGTTGGAACACTTTCCCTATGAAGAAAGGTTGAAACGCTTGGGGCTCTTTAGCTTGGAGAAACGTCGACTGCGGGGTGACATGATAGAGGTTTACAAGATTATGCATGGGATGGAGAAGGTAGAGAAAGAAGTCCTTTTCTCCCTTTCTCACAAGACAAGAACTCGTGGGCATTTGATGAAATTGCTGAGCAGTCGGGTTAAAATGGATAATTCTTCACCCAAAGGGTGATTAACATGTGGAATTCACTGGCACAGGAGGTGGTGGCGGCTACAAGCATAGACAGCTTCAAGAAGGGGTTAGATAAAAATGTGGAGCAGAGGTCCATCAGTGGCTATTAGCCACAGTATGTATGTATATAATTTTTTTGGCCGCTGTGTAACACAGAGTGTTGGCCTGGATGGGCCACTGGCCTGATCCACCATGGCTTCTCTTACGTTCTTATGAGACACAGAGTGTTGGACTGGAGGAGCCATTGGCCCGATCCAACACGGCTTCTCTTATGTTCTTAAAAAACCCCAAAAACACTTTGAGCTGTTTTTGCACATCTTCCGGTTCTTTGGTGGTTCCCCCCCTCCTCTTTTCACCACCCAAAATAAGCGTCACATCACATTAAAAACACAGACAATGAGCGATGTTTGCTGATGTCATCTGGGCTGGAGAACTCATCCAGGGGTCACCTGAGAGGGCCCCCGACAATACCTGCCAAACGCACACTCCTCCGGGCACCGTCTCTCTAAGCCTCTTTTCTTCCTCTGGCTCTTTTGTCGCTTGCATTGTGCTTCCACGTTCCTGTTTCCAGGGAAATACTTTTTTTTTTGTCAGTTTCAAGTGATGCAGTTTTATCCCCGCTATTGAAAGAGAAACAAAAATAAGCCCCATGCGATGTCAAGCCATTAAAGAGTCTTTCGGCAAAGCTTTCCAATGGAATTGGGGAACTCTGGAAAATGCATCCGAGAGGCTTCGGAAATACTCCTCCAGCATGCAGTTTCCAGGGTGGTTTTGAAAGCCTGTTTCCCAAAACAGCTTCCCTAATGAGTGGCTGCCCCCAGCACATGTTGAGAAGTCACCGCCTAAACGCTCCAGCCAAAATTCTGGCACTCAGCTGAGTCTAGAGTTGCAGGAATTCAACAAAAATAAAAGAGGTTAATGTCCTGAAATGAACTTCCTTTGTCTGGGAGAGGCCGAGCCCTGGCCGTTGGCAAGGTAACCATTGAAACACCCAGAGTCCTTTGCTGCAGCTTTGGCTGGCTTCTGTGGGGAATGGGGTTGCCAAACTCTAGGTGAGACCTGGATATCTGCCAGTGTTTCAACTGATCTCCAGACAGAGGTCGATTTCTCTGGTGAAAATGGTTTTGGAGGGTGGGCTCTAGAGAAGGGTGCCGAACTCATTTGTTATGAGGGCCGGATATAACATAAATGACACCTTGTTGGGCCAGGCCACGTGCTTCATAAAATGTAACGCCTGGTAGCAGAGATGTAGACGTTATAAAAGACAGAGACAAACGCAAAGATTTTTTAAAAAACCCTTTAAATAAAGCATGCTTAAAACATTAGCACTTATTGGTCTTAAAGGTGCTTTCTTTGTATCTCTCCCATGGAACTGGGCAAAGGGCCTGGCTCTTTCCTTCCTTCCCCAGGGGACTAAGAGGGGGAGGAGCCTCAGCCAATGGAGAAAATAAGAGGCTTTGCTCTGATTCTCCTACGTGACTGAGAAAGCCTCGCAAAGCAAGTTGAGATGCAGGAGGAAGCAAGAGAAAGGGAGAAGGAAGCAGATGACAGCCAGCTGCTCGGGGGCCTGATAGCAGCCCTCTGGGGGCCTGATTCGGCCCTTAGGCTGCATGTTTGACACTCTGCTCTAGAGCATTATACCTTTCTGAGGACCTGACCCTCCCAAAGCAGGATCTGCCTAAGTTCACAGAATCAACATTACTGGACATGTTCCGACTTGTCTATATCCTTCAGAAGCCATGTTGGAGAGCCAGTTTGGTGTAGTGGTTAAGTGTGCGGACTCTTATCTGGGAGAACCGGGTTTGATTCCCCACTCCTCCACTTGCACCTGCTGGAATGGCCTTGGGTCAGCCATAGCTCTGGCAGAGGCTGTCCTTGAAAGGGCAGCTGCTGTGAGAGCCCTCTCCAGCCCCACCCACCTCACAGGGTGTCTGTTGTGGGGGAGGAAGGTAAAGGAGATTGTGAGCCCCTCTGAGGCTCTTCGGAGTGGAGGGCGGGATATAAATCCAATATCTTCTTCATCTTCATCATCATCATCATCTTCTTCTTCTTCTTCATAAATTGTGCTGCCCAGAACTGAACACCCCTCTCTCTAGATAAGGTCTAACCAGAGAAGAGTAAAGCGATACCATCACTTCACGTGATCTGGACACGATGCTCCTGTTGATACAGTAGACCCTGGGTGTCGAACTCATTTGTTATGAGGGCTGGATCTGACATAAAGGAGACCTTGTCGGGCTGGGCCATGTAGGACCGGGCCATGGGTGTACCGATTTAAGATTAGGTAGCAGAGATATAAACTTTTTAAAGGACACAGACAAAAGCGACTAAAGTTTTTTTAAAAAAAAAAATCTTAAAATAAAACATGCTTAAAATGTTAGCACTCATGGGTCTGAAAGATACTTTATTTATATTTCTTCCATGGGATCCAGGGAACGGGGCAAAGGAAGCTCTAGCTCCTTCCTTCCTTCCCCAGGGGGACCAGGAGGGAGAGGAGCCTCAGCCAATGGGGAAAAAAAAATCAAAGGTTTGCTCTGTAGCTTCTGTGCAATTCAGCAAGCCTTGCAAAGCAAGTTGAAATGCAGAAGGAAGCACACAAGAGCCAGTTGCTTGGGGGCCTGATAGAAACATAAGAACATAAGAGAAGCCATGTTGGATCAGGCCAATGGCCCACCCAGTCCAACACTCTGTGTCACATAAGAACATAAGAGAAGCCCTGTTGGATCAGGCCAGTGGCCCCTCCAGTCCAACACTCTGTGTCATATAAGAACATAAGAGAAGCCCTGTTGGATCAGGCCAGTGGCCCCTCGAGTCCAACACTCTGTGTCACATAAGAACATAAGAGAAGCCCTGTTGGATCAGGCCAGTGGCCCCTCCAGTCCAACACTCTGCGTCACATAAGAACATAAGAGAAGCCCTGTTGGATCAGGCCAGTGGCCCCTCCAGTCCAACACTCTGTGTCACATAAGAACATAAGAAAAGCCATGTTTGATCAAGCCAATGGTCCATCCAGTCCAACACTCTGTGTCACATAAGAACATAAGAGAAGCCATGTTTGATCAAGCCAATGGCCTATCCAGTCCAACACTCTGTGTCACATAAGAACATAAAAGAAGCCATGTTGGATCAGGCCAATGGTCCATCCAGTCCAACACTCTGTGTCACATAAGAACATAAGAGAAGCCATGTTGGATCAGGCCAGTGGCCCATCCAGTCCAACAATTTGTGTCACATAAGAACATAAGAGAAGCCATGTTGGATCAGGCCAGTGGCCCATCCAGTCCAACAATTTGTGTCACATAAGAACATAAGAGAAGGCATGTTGGATCAGGCCAGTGGCCCATCCAGTCCAACAATTTGTGTCACATAAGAACATAAGAGAAGCCCTGTTGGATCAGGCCAATGGCCCATCCAGTCCAACACTCTGTGTCACACAGTGGCCAAAAAAGAAAGGAGATTCACAAGTGGGGCTAGAAGCCCTTCCACTTTGCCCCCCCCCCCCGCCAAGCACCAAGAATACAGAGCATCATTGCCCCAGAGAGTTCCGATAATATGCTGTGGCAAATAGATTTCACCTCCGGGCCGCATGTTTGACTCCCCTGCAGTAGACAGTACTGACCTTGATGGACTGATGTTCTGATTCAGCATAAGGCAGCTTCCTGTGCATTCACGTGTGAGCAGAGGCAGTCTCTGACCTGGGTGGCCCAGGCTAGCCCAATCTCATCAGATCTTGTAGGGTCAGCCCTAATTTGTGCTTGGGTGGGAGACCATTAAAGAAGCCCAGGGGTCTCTACTCAGAGGCGGGCAATGGCAAACCACCTCTGAACCAGGGCTGGATTAAACTCTGTGGAGGCCCCAAGCCTGTCAAAATTTGACAGGGGGGTAGTGTTGCCAATCCCCAGGTGGGGGCAGGGGATCCCCCTCGGTTTGGAGGCCCTCCCCCCGCTTCAGGGTCGTCAGAAAGCGGGGGGAGGGGAGGGAAATGTCTGCTGGGAACTCTATTATTCCCTATGGAGATTTATTCCATAGAAAATCATGGAGAATTGATCCACGGGTATCTGGGGCTCTGGGAGGGCTGTTTTTTGGGGTAGAGGCACCAAATGTTCAGTATAGCATCTAGTGCCTCTCCCCAAAATACCCCCAGGTTTGAAAAGATTGGACCAGAGGGGTCCAATTCTACGAGCCCCAAAAGAAGGTGCCCCTATCCTTCATGATTTCCTATGGAAGGAAGGCATTGAAAAGGTGTGCCGTCGCTTTAAATGTGATGGCCAGAACTCCCTTTGGAGTTCAATTATGCGTGTCACAGCCTTGATCTTGGCTCCACCCCCCAAAGTCTCCTGGCTCCACCCCAAAGTCCCCAGATATTTCTTGAATTGGACTTGCAACCCTAGCGGGGGGAAGGCCCTTGCAAATTATCTCAGAGTTGGAGAAAGCCGCCCCGCACCGGCAGCCCCTGCTGCAGCCTGCAGGCACCTTCTCCAAAGCCCCTTTGACAAAGCTGTGGGGGAGAGTCAGAGGGAAGCCAACTTGGCAACAACACCAGCAGCAACTGCACCAGGCAAACAGTGGCTCAGCTTGCTGGCTCCACGTGCAGGCTGGGAGAGCTGCAAGAAGGGGGGAAACCGGGGGGGTGGGGGAGCTGGCCCGGGTCCCCAAAACATGTGGGGGCCCATAGGCCAGTGCCTACTTGGCCTAATTGTTAATCAAGCCCTGCTCTGAACCTCTCTTGCCTTGAAAACCCCCTCAAGGGTGTCAAACATTCAATTGGGGCCAAATCAGGCCTCAGAGGGCTCCTATCAGGCCCCCGAGCAACTGGCTGTCATCTGCTTCCTTCTCCCTCTCTCTTGCTTCCTTCTGCATCACAGCTTGCTTTGCAAGGCTTGCTCAACTGCACAGGAGCTACAGAGCAAAACCTCTATTTTTCTCCATTGGCTGAGGCTCCTCCCCTGGGAGGAAGGGGGGGGGAATAGCTTGCTTTGCCAGGCTCTCTCAATCACACAGCAGAGCTACTGAGCCAAGCCTCTCTTCCTTCTATTGGCTGAGGCTCCTCCCCCCCCCCCCCCAGTCTCCTGGAAGAAAGAAGATTATATTGGATTTATATCCCGCCCTCCACTCCAAAGAGTCTCAGAGCGGCTCACAATTGTCTTCCTCCCCCACAACAGACACCCTGTGAGGTAGGTGGGGCTGAGAGAGCTCTCCAGAAGCTGCCCTTTCAAGGACAACCTCTGCCAGAGCAATGACTGACCCAAGGCCATTCCAGCAGGTGCAAGTGGAGGAGTGGGGAATCAAACCCGGTTCTCCCAGATAAGAGTCCACACACTTAACCACTACACCAAACTGGCTCTCACAGCAGCTGCCCTTTCAAGGACAATGTGAGGCTCTGGCTGACCAAGGCCATTCAGTGGTGCAAGTGGAGGAGTGGGGAATCAAACCCAGTTCTCCCAGATAAGAGAGCTCTGGCTGACCAAGGCCCTTCCAGCAGCTGCAAGTGGAGGAGTGGGGAATCAAACCCAGTTCTCCCAGATAAGAGCTATGGCTGACCCAAGGCCATTCCAGCAGGTGCAGTGGAGGAGTGGGAATCCAACCTGGTTCTCCCAGATAAGAGAGCTCTGGCTGACCCAAGGCCATTCCAGCAGGTGCAAGTGAGGAGTGGGGAATCCAACCCGGTTCTCCCAGATAAGAGAGCTATGGCTGACCCAAGGCCATTCCAGCAGCTGCAAGTGGAGGAGTGGGGAATCAAACCCAGTTCTCCCAGATAAGAGCTATGGCTGACCCAAGGCCATTCCAGCATCGGCAAGTGGAGGAGTGGGGAATCCAACCTGGTTCTCCCGGAGAAGAGAACTATGGCTGACCCAAGGCCATTCCAGCAGCTGAAAGTGGAGGAGTGGGGAATCAAACCCGGTTCTCCAGATAACAGTCCGCACACTTAACCACAACACCAAGCTGGCTCTCTGGAGAAGGAAGGAAAGAGCCAGAGCTTCCTTTGCCCAGTTCCCTGGATCCTAGGGGAGAAATACAAAGAAAGCATCTTTAAAACTAACGAAGCCTAATGTTTTAAGCATGTTTTAAGATTTGTTAAAAAAAAAATAAATCTGTGTTTGTTTGTGTCTTTATAAAGTTTATATCTCTGCTACCTAATCTTAAATAGGTTCACACACGGCCCAGCCCGACATGGCTCGGCCCCTCAAGGTCTCATTTATGTCAGATCCGGCCCTCATAACAAATGACACCCCTTGTGACTTGTCAGCTCTTTCCACCACTGAAGTCTGAGGAATGAGTCAGTGGTGCTAATCAAAGCTCCTGAATGAATGGGGGAGGGGGGGAATTGAGCGTCAAGATGCCAATCAAACCACACCAAATGAGAGGAGCGAGTGGGGGTGAATCAGGACTGGGAGGGAAGGCAGCTCTTTTGCTGAGGAAACTGGCCACCAGGGTTCCCTCTAAGCCACGGGTGTCGAACTCATATGAGCATATGAAGCTGCCTTATACTGAAGCAGACTCTGGGTCCATCCAAGTCAGTCTTGTCTACTCAGACTGGCAGAGGCTCTCCAGGGCCTCAAGCTGAGGTTTTCCACGCCTCCTTGCTGGACCCTTTTTAGTTGGAGATGCTGGGGATTGAACCTGGGACCTCTGCTTCCAAGCAGACGCTCTTCCACTGAGCCACAGCCCCATTCATGGCTCTCCAGGGTCTCCAGCTGAGGTTCTTCACACCTATTTGCCTGGGCCCTTTTTAGTTGGAGATGCCGGGGATTGAACCTGGGACCTTCTGCTTACCAAGCAGATACTCTACCACTGAGCCACCGTCCTTCCCCAACCATAACTCATTGGTTATGAGGGCCAGATCTGACATAAATGAGAACCTGTTTGGGCCGGGCCATGTCGGGTTGGGCCGGGCCATGTTGAGCCGGGTCGCATGTGTACCTATTAGTTTTAATCTTAACAATAAAATAATATTTTTTTTTATTGTTTGTGAGCCGCCCTGAGTCTGCTTCGGCGGGGAGTGCTGGATATAAATCCAATAAAATAAAATAAAATAAATTAGGTAGTGCAGAGATACAAACTTTATAAAGGGCACAAACACAAATATATATATATTAAAAAAACCTAAAACATGCTTAAAATGATAGCACTCGTTGGTCTTAAAGGTGCTTTCTTTGTATTTCTCCCATGGGATCCAGGGAACTGGGCAAAGGAAGCTGTGGCTCTTTCCTTCCTTCCCTAGGGGCCCGGGAGGGGAAGGAGCCTCAGCCAATAGAGAAGAGAGGCTTGCTTAGTAGCTGTGCTGGGCAATTGAGCAAGCCTTGCAAAACAAACTGTTTGCAGAAGGAGGCAAGAGAGAGGGAGAAGGAAGCAGATGACAGCCAGTTGCTCAGGGGCCTGATAGGAGCCCTCCGGGGGCCTGATTCGGCCCCTGGACCGCATGTTTGACACCCCTGCTCTAAGCTGAATTAGTGTGAGTTAGCCTCCAGTTAATTAGTGTGAGTTAGCCTCCAGTTCACACCTTTTTGTCTTCACTCAGGAAAAATGGAACCAGAGCAAACTACTTTGTTCAATAGCTCCCGATTTAAACGCCAGTGGCTCATAAAGTAGAACTTTTGCTCACAAGACTCCAGAGCTTAGAGGAAGCGTTGCTATCCACCAATCCCTGCAGTGTCGTCATGACCAAGGGAGGAGGGGGGGGGCACTTTCGCCTATGCTAAATACCGCAGTTTCAATCAGCCCTTTTGCAATTTTGCTATTCCACGCAGTAAAATCCAATTGCAAAATGCACTGAAAACTGATGGGAAGTGAGTTATTTTGTGTGTGCGAAAGAGCATCAGGGTTTCCTTCTGTCCCTGGACAGGGCTGGGGACGGAATTTTTAAGACAGCCGGCCTGGATTGAGTGAATCCATTTTAAAAACGCTGTGACCTGTGAGGTCTTATTTTTCCCTTCAAAACATCTTGATTTATTTTTGGTTCTTGGCAAGATCAGGGAGTTGGGGGGGGAGTGAAAATCCTGTCACGGATGGATGTCACACGTAGAGTGACGAGATGTCATGTCCCGGCTCTTCCCTGTCTCAGCTTTTACCACACTCTGCTGTCAAAAGAGATAAACTTTATAAAGCCAAATTCACCTCACAACAAGGCCCCAGGAAGTCCTTAACCCCATTTTGATTAGCATCATCTTCTATTGTCAGGTGTTACTATGGCAACGAGGCCCAGTCAGCAAAGAGTATTTTGATACAGGTATCTATAGTCACCAGAGGCCTGAAGTTAAAGAGTTGGCTGTTTAGTTTAAACTAATATGCAAAATTCATATGGTTTTGAACTGTCAGTTTCCTTTAGCTCCCTGACCCACAGTCCTCCATTCCAAAGTTTCCTAGGTGACTCGATTCTCTTTTTCTATGACAGCAGCATGCGTTTCCCCTTATCTTGTAGGCCGAGCGCCAGGTTTTTCTCCCTTTCAGACTGACTATTTTCTTCTCTCAAAGAAGTTGTGCCACTTGTCAACATTCCGTGACTGGCGCCTTTACCCGGCAAAATTAGAATGTTTGAGAACATTCCCTGACGTCACAGTGATTCAACCAATATTGGGCAGGTGGCACCGTTACTGAAAAGACCTTAATCCTTGGCGGTTTTGGAGGGCAGATACAAAAGAAATTACCATTCGCCAATAGAATATGCAGATGTTCACAAGATAAAATTGAAACCATTGAACACGATTATAGAATATCCCAGGGGTGGCCAACGGTAGCTCTCCAGATGTTTTTTGCCTACAACTCCCATTAGCCCCAGCCATTGGCCATGCTGGCTGGGGCTGATGGGAGTTGTAGGCAAAAAACATCTGGAGAGCTACCATTGGCCACCCCCTGGAATATCCCATATTTAATTAGTTGAGGGCTCTTTTAATTACTCCTCTACTTAAAAATATGAATGCCTAATATGAGAGCTCAGGTGATGCGGCTACCATTGGATACAAAGAATTCTGTTACTCTATCTGGTACAATTTATAGGGACAATAATAATATATCAGGAAGATAATATTAAGTAGGGCTTTTATCATTTTATTTTCTGTTCAAGATGGCAGCTGTAAGAGCAGATAGATAGATAGATAGATAGATAGATAGATAGATAGATAGATAGATAGATAGATAGATAGATAGATAGATAGATAGATAGATAGATAGATAAGCAGTGTTCCTTCCAACTCACATTTTTGTCTTAGCTCAATTATGCAGTCGCTCACAACTTTAATGCCAGTCGCTCACAAAGTAGAATTTATGCTCGCAAGACTCTGCAGCTTAGAGGAAAGACAGACGGCCGGACCTTAACCCTTTTAGACACTGATCCTGCTGCTTTAACAATCTGAACTTCATTCGAAAGTCTGAGCAAATGAGGAGACTCTTGTAAGGCCTTTGAGCTACCCCATGCCTTTCAGCTAGCACCTTGGAGTGCTCTGCCTAACTAGTCAGCCAGGAAGATGCCCCCCCCCCCCCATAATTGGCCACAACAGTAAATTCAGCTTCTGCATCCTGGAGCAGCTGAAGTTTCCAAACAGACCTCAAGGGCAGAGCTGCATAAATAGCTTGACAGTCTAATCTGAAAGTTGCCCTGTTGTTGATACACAGAGAATGAATCAGGTATTCGCCACTCAAGATAGGGACAGCCGTCTTAACCTGGGTGTAGCAAACTAAGGTCTGGCTTCCTGAGGCCATGTATCTACCCACTACACCAGGAGCTGGTCAGCAATCTTGCTTATCCAAGGTGGGTTGCAAACCACCAGCTGCGGTCTCCTCTGGGAAATAAAACAGATCAGCAGACTGCAGAGATCAGCTCCCCTGAAGCAAATGACTTCTTTGGAGGCCAGTCTCCGTGGTATACCCCAGATTCTAGGTGAAATCCCTCCCCAAATTTCCCTCCTCCGCAGGCACTGCCCCCAAATCTCCAGGAATGCCTTCGGCCAGAGTTGGCAAGTAGGAGGACAACATGCGATTTCACGTGCGCTTTGTTTCTTGTTTATTTTCTCTCCCGAAGTCACGATTGCGCCAGGGTTGTTGAAAAACTGCGAAAGCTGTTGTGCCAGAATGTGTTTGGCTGGGCCCAGGCTGGTTGCTATAGGAACTTGTGAGATGCACATTCTAGAAGTTTTCCTGAAAGGAAGGCAAAAGTCGGTTGGACGGTTGCGGGAAGGAAGAAGCACAGCTTTGGATCGGACCTGTAGCCTGGGCTGCCTCAGGTGAGTTTCCAGGGGAGGAAAGATCCCGGCCTGTGGCGTGTGGAAGCTTCATGAGATGTTGGGTACCAGCTATCCATAGAATCTTAGAATCATAGAGTTGGAAGGGACCTCTAGGGTCATCTAGTCCGACCCCCTGCACAATGCAGGAAACTCACAAACGCCTCCACCCTAAATTCACAGGATCTTCATCGCTGTCAGATGGCCATCTAGCCTATGTTTGAAAACCTCCAAGGAAGGAGAGCCCACCACCTCCCGAGGAAGCCTGTTCCACTGAGGAATTGCTCTAACGATCAGGAAGTTCTTCCTGATGTTGAGTCGGAAACTCTTTCGATTTAATTTCAACCCGTTGGTTCTGGTCCTACCTTCCAGGGCCACAGAAAACAATTCCACACCATCCTCTATATGACAGCCTTTCAAGTACGAAGATGGTGATCCTATCACCTCTCAGCCATCTCCTCTCCAGGCTAAACATCCCCAGATCCTTCAACCTTTCCTCATAGGACTTGGTCTCCAGACCCCTCACCATTTTCATCGCCCTCCTCTGGACTCATTCTAGCTTGTCTATATCCTTCTTAAAATGTGGTGCCCAAAACTGAACGCAATACTCCAGGTGAGGTCTTACCAGAGCAGAGTAAAGCGATACCATCACATCACGTGATCTGGACACTATACTTCTGTTTATAGCCCAAAATTGCATTTGCCTTTTTAGCCACCGCATCGTACTGTTGACTCATGTTCAGCGTATGGTCCACTAAGACCCCGAGATCCTTTTCGCACATACTACTGCTAAGACACGTCTCCCCATCCTATAACCATGCATTGGATTTTTCCTACCTAAATGCAGAACTTTACATTTATCCCCGTTAAAATTAATTTTATTGATTTTAGCCCAGTTTCCCAGCCTGTCAGGGTCATCCTGTATCCTGTGAGGTACGATGAAGCAAACAAGTGGAATGAGTTTCATTGGAGGGTTGGAGGTTAGAATTTTGTAGGGAGCTCAACTGGGCACCAGGTTTCCTTGGTCTAATGGCTGGAATCAGTTGTTAGTGAGGTCTGCATCGTGCACAGGGCAGGAACACACAGAAATGCACTTCCGGCTGGCTTGGTATCAGGGGGTGTGGCCTAATATGCAAATGAGCCCTTGCTGGTTGTTTTCGTTTTCTAAAAGTCCTGTGTGAAGCGATGGGGATGTCAGGGGATGTGGCCTAATATGCAAATGAGTTCCTGCTGGGCTTTTTCATCAAAAAAAGTCCTGCATGAAGCGATGGGGGGTGTCAGGGGTGTGGCCTAATATGCAAATGAGTTCCTGCTGGGGTTTTCCTGCAAAAAAGCCCTGTGTGAGGCGATGGGAATGTTAGGGGGTGTGGCCTAATATGCAAATGAGTTCCTGCTGGGCTTTTTCTACACAAAAGGTCCTGCATGAAGCGATGGGGATGTCAGAGGTGTGGCCTAATATGCAAATGAGTTCCTGCTGGGCTTTTTCTACAAAAAACCTGCGCAAAGCGATGGGGATGTCAAGGGGTGTGGCCTAATATGCAAATGAGTTCCTGCTGGGCTTTTCCCAACAAAAGAGTCCTGCGTGAAGCAATGGAGATGTCAGGGGTGTGGCCTAATATGCAAATGAGTTCCTGCTGGGCTTTTTCTACAAAAAAACCCTGTGTGAAGCGATGGGGATGTTAGGGGGTGTGGCCTAATATGCAAATAGGCTTTTCCTTTAAAAAGCCCTATGTGAAGCAATTGTGATGCCAGGAGGAATGCACTTCTGGCTGGCTTGGCGTCAGGGGGTGTGGCCTAATATGCAAATGAGCCCCTGCTGTTCGTTATCTTTTTAAAAGCCCTATGCAAAGCAATGGTGCCACCAGAGAGTGTGGCCTAATATGCAAATTAGTTCCCGCTGGGTTTTCTCTACGGAAAAGCCCTGTGTGAAGCAATGGTGGTGTCAGGGGGTGTTGCCCAATATGCAAATGAGTTCCTGCTGGTTGTTTCTGTTTAAAAGCCCTGCGTGAAGCAATGGTGCCATCAGAGGGTGTGGCCTAATATGCAAATAAATTCCTGCTGGGCTTTTTCAGCAAAAAAGCCCCATGTGAAGCAATGGTGATGTCAGGGGGTGTGGCCTAATATTCAAATGAGTCTCTGCTTTGCTTTTTTGACCAAAAAAGCCCATGTCATGCATATGTACGTAAATGTGTCATCAAATTTGCAACTGACTGAAACTGACGGATTTTGACCCCATCAAGGGGCTTGCAGGCCGAATGAGAAGTGGAGGTGGTTTGCCATTGCTTTCCTCTGCAGAGTCTTCTTTGGTGATCTGTCTGCATCACAGATTGTGGAATTTTGCCTCTAGCACCTCTGGCCACTGGCTGGAATCCCAACACTCTGATCCTATAGGCTGAAAGAGAGGAAGGCAGACATACTTTGGGTATGAACCTAAGAACATAAGAGAAGCCATGTTGGATCAGGCCAGCGGCCCATCCAGTCCAACATGAAGGCGCCGCTCAGCCTCTTCCAACCCGAAAGCGACCAAGCGCCACTAAAACGGTGCACTCTTTGGAGAGCACGGTATTTTAGTGGCCCCACCCCCCACACTTTCGGGTTGAAAGCGGCCAGTCGCCGCTAAAATGCCACGCTCTTTGGAGGCTTCCAAGGAAGTTTTTTTTTTAAAAAAAAAATGTCAGATCTGGCCCTAATAACAAATGAGTATAGGGTTTCCAAGTAGGGTTGCCAAACCCCAGGTGGGGGCAGGGGATTCCCCGGTTTGGAGGCCCTCCCCCCGCTTCAGGGTCATCAGAAAGCGGGGGGAGGGGAGGGAAATGTCTGCTGGGAACTCTGTTATTCCCTATGGAGATTTATTCCCATAGAAAATCATGGAGAATTGATCCGCGGGTTTCTGGGGCTCTGGGGGGGGCTGTTTTTTGGGGTAGAGGCACCACATTTTCAGTATAGCATCTAGTGCCTCTCCCCAAAATATCCCCCAAGTTTCAAAAAGATTGAACCAGGGGGTCCAATTTTATGAGCTCCCAAAGAAGGTGCCCCTATCCTTCATTATTTCCTACGGAAGGAAGGCATTGAAAAGGTGTGCCGTTCATTGAAATGTGATGGCCAGAACTCCCTTTGGAGTTCAATGATGCTTGTCACAGCCTTGATCTTGGCTCCAACCCTCATGTCTCCTGGCTCCGCCCCCAAAGTCCCCAGATATTTCTTAAATTGGACTTGGCAACCCTATTTCCAAGGCAAGAGAGATACAGAGGTGTTCTGCCGTTGCCTGCCTCTGTGTAGCAACCCTGGACTTTCAAATACTAACCAGGGCCAACCCTGCTTTGCTTTATGAGATGCGATGAGACTGGTCTAGCTTGGGACATCCAGGTCAGGCCTAGCGTAGCAGTAGAACAAAATCTGAGTCCAGCGACACTTTAAAAACCAGCAACATCTCCCAGGCCCAGGCAAGCCCAATCTCATCAGATCTTGGAAGCTAAACAGGGGCAGCTCTGGCAAGTAGGCCTCCGAAGGAAGACCTCCAAAGGAATACCAGCAGCTGGGTGGCAGAGGCGGGCTTTATTCAGCCTCCTCTCTGAATATTCTCCAGACTCCCAGGCTGATTCCGCATTTGGCGTTTGCCTCCCTTTCGCTCCGAGGTTGTTCCGTGCGGGTGTGATTTCCCGATTCCGCACTAGAGGATTTCTCCCGGATTCAATTCCCAATCTGTTCCGTGTGTTCTGATTCCGCATTACGGCCGCTCCCGGAGTTTCCCCCACAATCGTAGCGATTTCCCCCTCCCTAGGGTTGCCAAGTCCAATTCCAGAAATATCTGGGGACTTTGGGGGTGGAGCCAGGAGACTTTGGGGGCGGAGCCAGGAGACACTGGGGTGGAGCTAGGAGCAAGGGTGTGACAAGCACAATTGAACTCCAAAGGGAGTTCTGTCCATCACAATTAAAGGGACCTCACAGCTTTTTAAATGCCTTCCTTCCCTCCACCCTCCCCTTCTCTGATTTCACCTCAGAGGCGAAGCGGAGCGGGCGACGCCGCTGCGCGGCTGCCGCCTCTTCTCCGCTTCACCGTAGCTGCTCCTCCGAGATGGGCTCAGGCTGAGCCCATCTCGGAGGAGCAGCTACGGTGAAGCGGAGAAAAGGCAGCCGCGCAGTGGCATCGCCCGCTCCGCCTCTGAGGTGAAATCAGAGAAGGGGAGGGTGGAGGCAGGCCAGGAGCGTGGCAAGCCGCGAGTCTGGGTCCTAGAAGCAGCTACGGTGAAGTGGAGAAGAGGCGGCAGTTGCGCAGCGGCGTCGCCCGCTCTGAGATGGGGCGGTTCGCCACGCTCCTTGGCGCCGTTTTCCCCCCTCCACCCCGTTTCCATTTTTTTGGGGAGCGGGGGAAGAGGCTGGAAATCCTGGGGTCCCCCACCAGGGCGGGAGGGTTGGGAAGCCTACCCCTCCCTCATACGTTTCCCCTTTTTTTTTTTTTTTAACACGCATGCGTGTTCGCGTTACAACATAATCGTCTTTGTTTGCGTTACAACATAATGCCAGAGGCATGATACTGGCAAAGTCATGTGTTTTTCTTTCACCCTGCCATTGGCAGGTAATCTAAGCCCCAGGAAATCTGAGTTGGCGATCCACCATTTTTATCCACACACGCTAAATGTTAAGCACAGTTTTCCATTAAAAGCTATAACAAATTACAAACAGATACATGAAGGTGGGGGGGGCGGAAGATTTATGCAGAGGGGTTAAGGGAGAAAGTTTCCCCGACCTATCAAAAATATAAACCTATAAACATAATCAAATTTCTGTTGCCATTTGAGGCCATGCGGGGTGGGTGATCGATAAAGGTGGCAATCTCGCATCTTTAAAGTAGTTCGTGTAACATCGCTATTTATTTAGTTGCGTTGTAACGATATTATTTGAAAAAAAAAATTCTAATAGTCAGGAGTGATTTTTATCGGAGGGGGGGAGAAAGTAATCACAATGCAAGGACACGTTATCAAAATCACGTGGAATACCATAAAGAATGGGGGCGGGTGGAAGCAAGGGATGTAT
This sequence comes from Heteronotia binoei, assembly GCF_032191835.1. NCBI lineage: Eukaryota > Metazoa > Chordata > Lepidosauria > Squamata > Gekkonidae > Heteronotia > Heteronotia binoei. Next base: position 121,259,556 of record NC_083231.1, read on the forward strand.
TCAGTAAAAGAAAATCGCATTACATCGTTATATATATATTTGCGTTGTAACGCAAAATGTGAGCTGTTTAAAAAAATTACTCTGTTTCAGGAAAATATTGGATAATTTTCAAGGGGAGTAATATTAAGGAAGTGTGATGAAACACCTGGGCAGAATCATGGGCATGGAGTTATGTGGGTGTGTTCTACTGATGCGAGAAGTTTGACAGCGCATCGGCGTGAGTTCCGCACAAAAATTTCGAGCTCCAGAACCGCATCAAAAATAAACTTCTCGCATTTTGCTGATCTCCTAAATTCGGGGCGACACCGCTTTGGAGGCGGGTCAAACTGCTGCCCCGGGTCAAGATGTGCGGAAACCAACATCTGCCCTGGGGAAAACACAGCGTCGGGGACGGAGCAAAGGCTAATGCGGAATCAGCCCCAGTAGGGGTCAGTCACCGAAGGTCAACATGACTTCCAGCTGCAGACACGCAAACACACACATACACACAAAAATACAAAAAAAAAAAATCCAGTGTGTAAACTTTCACGAGTCAAAGTGCCAATTGTCAGCTTATTAGGGACTCAGACCAAAAAGTCTTGCTCATTATTTGACCTTTAGAATCTGACCTTTAGATTTTTTAGCTATAAACCAAGGGTAGCCAAACTTGCTTAACGCAAGAGGAACAGAATAAACATCAGATGTCTGAGAGATGCGAATCATGAATGTCAGATGTTTGAGAGCTGCAAGAGGGAGGGAGGGAGGAAGGAAGGAAGGAAGGAAGGAAGGAAGGAAGGAAGGAAGGAAGGAAGGAAGGAAGCTGGGGGAGGGAGGAGAGAGGGAGAGGTGGAAGGAAAGCAACTTTAAATGCATTCTCCAAGCTGCTGGCTGGCTTGGCATGGAGCCAGTCAGTGGAGTGGTGGAGGCTTTGAGGGCCACATGTGAAAGAGCCACATGTGGCTCCCGAGCTACCGTTTGGCCATCCCTGCTCTTAGCCTTCAAGACTCAAAACTCCCTCCTCTCAAAAGCTCAGACTGGAAATCTTCTTGGTCTCGAAGGAGCTACTGGACTGGAATCCAGCTTTTTCTACTGCAGGCCAATGAGGTTGTCCTTTGAAATTATCCAGATTTGTGCTCAAACAGCAAGAACTGCAGCACCTTGAGCTTTCAGAAGCACTGAATCATTTCTAAATGCAGGCCTCCGATTCAGCAGGAGCTCACAGGAGAGCAGCTCCTGAAACTTTCTGAGGGTTCCCCCTCCTCCTCCCCACCTACCTTTTCCATTGAATAGGAGGTGCAGCTGCATAACAATCCCTGGATTAGGAGAGCGGGCAGCCAGCCAGCCACCAGGGGCTTTGCCATGCCCCCAGCAGCCCTCATTAACCCCTGGAGAAGCCCACCCCACCCTTTCTCCACTTCTAATGTGATTTTGGGCGGCGAGTGGCTTGCTGGCCTTTTGACTGTTGGGGGGGGCACGGAGAGCCGCAGGTGAGCGAGGCCCGCTTGGGCTGGCTGGATCTCTAGTCAGCCCAAGCAGGCTTCGCTCCCCCGGGGCTCTCCTTTCTTGCATCAGGTTGCTTTTGGCTGGGGGGGTGGCATATGCTAATGAGTTACGCTAATGAGCTCCACCACCTATTTTTCTCTACAAAACGACCCCTGGCTAAATGCAAAACAAAGCAAAAAAAAAAAAAAAGATCCGAGGAGAAGGGAGGAAGAAAGCAAAGGAAGCAGCACCTTTTGAGCTCTGAGAAGGCTGCGAGACTGTGAATGCCACAGCCAGGGCAAAAATAGCATAAGGTGACCCAGCGCCTGGGGAGACGGAAGCCCGGCTTGACAGCTTTGCAAAACAGGGAAGATGCCTTTCGCCCAGGCGATTCAGGGCTGCACCGTTGCGTTACGGAACAGCTCCCTCGCGAAGGCCGGATCCTGATAGGCATCCCTCCAGAAACTGACAGCATCTGTGCAGAAGCTGCTTTGCATGAGCGCACTCAACCAGCACCCTTGCATGCTCACAGCCAGGGGTGGGATTCTAGCAGGAGTTCCTTTGCATCATAGGCCACACACCCCTGATGGAGCCAATCCTCCAAGAGCTTACGAGGCTCTTTTTTTTGCAAGCTCTTGGAGGATTGGCTACATCAGAAGGGTGTGGCCTAATATGCAAAGGAGCTCCTGCTAGAATTGTACCCCTGCTTACCACTGATGTAGGGCTGCCAATCCTCAGGTGGGTGATTAGAAATTTACAGGACCCGCTGTGCACTAAGTATTTCAAATAATCATGCCAGACAACTATTCTGACACATTATCCATTGTAATCATACAGAAAATACAGAATTTATATCTGCGACTGCAATACTGCAGCTTTACCACTCTATGCTACGGGGCTCTAAGTCAAAGTAAGTCTAGATCAATTTCACAAGGCAACAGTTCTCATTGGCAGCTGATGAAGAAGAAGAAGAAGAAGAAGAAGAAGAAGAAGAAGAAGAAGAAGAAGAAGAAGAAGAAGAAGAAGAAGAAGAATTGCAGATTTATATCCCGCCCTTCTCCCTGAATCAGAGACTCAGAGCGGCTTACAATCTCCTATGCCCTCTCCCCTCACAACAGACACCCTGTGAGGTGGGTGGGGCTGGAGAGGGCTCTCACAGCAGCTGCCCTTTCAAGGACAACCTCTGCCAGAGCTATGGCTGACCCAAGGCCATTCCAGCAGGCGCAAGTGGAGGAGTGGGGAATCAAACCTGGTTCTCCCAGATAAGAGTCCACACACTTAACCACTACACCAAACTGGCTCCAAACTGGATAGTAACTACTCTGGAACCAGTTCTCTGTATGCTACTGTGAACATATGAACATATGAAGAACATATGAAGCTGCCTTATACTGAATCAGACCCTTGGTCCATCAAAGTCAGTCTTGTCTTCTCAGACTGGCAGTGGCTCTCCAGGGTCTCAAGCTGAGGTTTTTCACACCTATTTGCCGGGACCCTTTTTAGTTGGAGATGCCGGGGATGGAACCTGGGACCTTCTGCTTCCCAAGCAGATGCTCTGCCACTGAGCCACCGTCCCTTCCCAAAAACGCAAAGCTATGGGTTAAGCAAAAACTGAAGACGCACTGTGCCTGCGTCAGGCGACCTGAGGGTGGGGGCCAGAGTGCTCAGAGCTCTCAGGGAGGGAAAGTGTGTGAGTGACAGCTAACTGAGGAGTCAGTCAGTCAGTTGGTGTCCGACAGAGTTGGTGCCTGTCAGAAGTCTGAGGCAGGGAGCCTGACAGAACCTGAAAGAGTCAGTTCGTGCCTGACAGAGGCTGAGAGGGCAGCTGATTCTTTGAAGGGGCTTGAGACAGTGGCGGGAAAGTCTTCCGGAGAGGACGAGCTGACTGCTAGCTCGACAAAACCAGCCAAGAGGGCTGAGTGTGTAACCAGTGTGTCAAGTCTGCTGTATTTCTTATGAACATGTTGTCTAACTCTGGTTCAGAAGCAAAGGATTCTGGGCTTGTACTGAACACCGATATGCTGCTAGCTATCTCTCCCTCCCCCCTCTTCTTAGCTGTGCCTTTGTTGTGTAGTCTGCTTTGAAATGCTGATATGTGAACAAGATAGTGAAGCCTTCTCAAGCCGGGTGTCTGTGGGAGTGTGAAATCGCCAAGGCCTTAGCTTGGGAACGAGGGAGTAACATTCTAGTGTGAAAATATACTGCATAGAGTGCCCCGCCCGTAGGAATCCTTTGATCTATACCTTAAAAGCTTGGTTAATGTCTATGTACCCCAGTCCTTCAATCTCTATCATGGTCTTCAGCTCTGCTTTCAATAAACTAGCAACTTTGTTTCAACCAAAGACTCGTTATTGAATCCAGCCGACTTGACATTGTGTGAGTCAGTCAAGACCTGTACGGTCACAGACACTTATCTACATCTCTGAAGGACTAGTGAAGAGGTTGAGGGAGCAGATGTGGGTCTAAGAAACCAGAAGGGCTAGGAGTAGAGGCTCCAGTGGACGAGTGAGACTTGGCACATCATTCCCAAGAGGCCAGACTTTGCTAGAGGTGGAGAGAGTGTATTATATGGTAACTGTGAAACTGAGAGACTCAAGAAAAGAAGAAGTTATTGTAAGGCCTGAGACAACTGAACAACGTGTTAGCCTGTGTAAATATCTCCCATGTCCCCAAGTTAAAGACTTTATGTTATAATAAATATCTGTGGTTTATGTTAAAGTTCTCTAGAGCCTATATTTTTTGGGGGGGAAATAACAAAGCTGCTGTGGTCCCCTACGAAGTGAATTATATTTTCATCAGATGACTAAGTAAAATACCCCGAAGAGACTGCGTTAAAGAGATCCAGTGAGGCCGTGAGGCGGGCGCTGTTATAGCTACAAACACAGTGTTACTGGTCAATTAATTACTGCAAAGAAGCACTATCAGTTCTCCAGGGGAGCTGATTTTCGCCAGCTGGAGATCAGTTGTAAAAGCGGATCTCCAGGCTTCACCTGGAGGCTGGAGCAACCAAGAGTCACACGGAAAATGGAACTGAGAAGAAAACCCGAAGGCTTTGCGTATAAATAACCTCTTAAAGATGTCAACCAATTTCTTCCAATAATCCACCGAAGAATCTTCAATGCCAATGATAAAATTTTACTTATGTGCCCAAGCGCACAGGCACCACTTCGAAAAGGAGGAATTTCAGTCCAAGCGTTAATTGTAGCCAAGCTTTGTGATATTCCACCAAAGGTAATAACATTAATCCAATTGACATTCAATAATTTTATTCCACTCAACCTGTATAGCAGCAGGCAAAACCAGTCTAATATCCTGTTTCGCACATCAGCTTTTCTGGCTTCTCTGTTCTCAATGATTTAATATACTTTCCACAGCACTATGCTTTCCACTTAACTTTGAATATGATTAATGCAGAAGAAGAAGAAGAAGATATTGGATTTATATCCCGCCCTCCACTCCGAAGAGTCTCAGAGCGGCTCACAATCTCCTTTACCTTCCCCCCCCCCACAACAGACACCCTGTGAGGTGGGTGGGGCTGAGAGGGCTCTCACAGCAGCTGCCTTTTCAAGGGACAACTCCAGCAAGAGCTATGGCTGACCGAAACCATTCCAGCAGGTGCAAGTGGAGGAGTGGGGAATCAAACCCAGTTCTCCCAGATAAGAGTCCGCACACTTAAGCACGACACCAAACACGGATACAACAGGAATTGGTACCAATTTTCTCAGCATCTTGGATTGGACTGTCACTTTAAATATTCTTTTATGATGGACTTGAATTGAATTAAGGGATATGAATTCTGTATTTTCTGTATGATTACAATGGATAATGTATCAGAATAGCTGTCTGGCATGATTATTTGAAATACCGGTACTTAGTGCACAGTGGGTTCTGTAAATTTCTAATTATCCACCTGAGGATTGGCAGCCCTAAGCTGGATTGGCAGTTGTAAGCAGGGGTACAATTCTAGCAGGAGCTCCTTTGCATATTAGGCCACACCCTTCTGAACTGAGCTGTGATTCCAGAGAAATTAATCTCTTTTGTCGGACGAAGAGTCGTTTTCGAAACACGTATATTACCGGAAACGTGTCACAAACAATTCGGTTTCTGGATGAGAAACTCGGACACCTTTATATAAGTATTCATGTATAAATTGTTATTTTTGTGCCAGTGGACTATACATGGAAGTTATTGTAATTTGAATGTATCTTCAGACATGTAGTGCACACGTCTGTGTATGTATGTTCATGATATAACTGCAAAGTGATCGATTTTTAGGAGGAAACAAAAATAAGCATTATAGCAAACTAGTATGACTTGTGAGTAACAGTTACGTATATGCGTTGGCAGATTTAACACTTTCAGCATGGCTTTCTCCTAGTCTCCACCCTCCCGTGTTTTTCCCCCCTTTTTTGTCACACCTCTGGAAAAAATGGCTGTTCTGAAGAGTCGCCTCTACGGCACTGAACCATGCAGAGGACCCTACCCTCTCCTGGCTCCACCCCCAAAGTCTCTGGGTATTTCCCAAGATAGACCTGGCAACCTTACCTCCACAACAGCTTTCTGTTGGAACATGGGGGTTTCCACCTGCCAACAACCATGCATGATTTGTTCTAGGACTATATACCTTGATCCACATTTGTACCTAGGCAGGGCTTTTTTTAAGCAGGAATGTATAGGGATGCAGTTCCGGCTGCCTTAGCATGAGGGGTGTGGCCTATCAGGGTTCTTTTTCTAGCAGGAACTCCTTTGCATATTAGGCCACGCCCCTCTGATGTAGCCAAACTTGCTTAAGAGCCACACAGAATAAACATCAGATGTTTGAGAGCTGCAAGACCTGAATGTCAGATGTTTGAGGGCCACAAGAGTGATGGAAGGAAGGAAGGAAGGAAGGAAGGAAGGAAGGAAGGAAGGAAGGAAGGAAGGAAGGAAGGAAGGAAGGAAGGAAGGAAGGAACGAACGAACGAACGACATGAGAAGCCATGTTGGATCAGACCAATGGCCCATCCAGTGTGATACTCTGTGTTACACAGTGGCCAAAAACAAAAACAAAAAACCCCAAGTGCCATCAGGAGGTTCACAAGTGGGGCTAGAAGCCCTTCCACTTTGCCCACCCCCCCAAGCACCAAGAATACAGAGCATCACTGCCCCAGACAGAGAGTTCCAACAATACGCTGTGGCTAATAGCCCCTGATGGACCTCTGCTCCAGATGTTTATCCAAGCCCCTCTTGAAGCTGGCTATGCTTATAGCCGCCACCACCTCCTGTGGCAGTGAATTCCACATGTTAATCACCTTTTGGGGGAAGGAAGGAAGGAAACTTGCTTAACTTAAGAGCCACACAGAATAAACATCAGATGTTTGAGAGCTGCAAGACACGAATGTCAGATGTTTGAGGGCCACAAGAGTGAGTGATGGATGGATGGATGGATGGATGGATGGATGGATGGGGAAGGAAGGAAGGAAGGAAGGAAGGAAGGAAGGAAGGAAGGAAGGAAGGAAGGAAGGAAGGAAGGAAGGAAGGAAGGACATAAGAGAAGCCATGTTGGATCAGGTCAATGGGCCCATCCAGTGTGATACTCTGTGTCACACAGTGGCCAAAAACAAAAAAAACCCAAGTGCCATCAGGAGGTTCACAAGTGGGGGCTAGAAGCCCTTCCACTTTGCCCCCCCCCCCCAAGCACCAAGAATACAGAGCATCACTGCCCAGACAGAGAGTTCCAACAATACACTGTGGCTAATAGTCCCTGATGGACCTCTGCTCCAGATGTTTATCCAATCCCCTCTTGAAGCTGGCTATGCTTATAGCCACCACCACCTCCTGTGGCAGTGAATTCCACATGTTAATCACCTTTTGGGGGAAGGAAGGAAGGAAACTTTAACTTGAAATGCATTCTCCAAGCTGCCAGCTCGCTTGACTTGGAGAAGTGATTTAACCAGGCAGATGCTTTCTCCAAGCTGGGCGACGGGTCAGTGGGGGCTTCAAGAGCCTCACTGTATGTGTGTGAAAGAGCCACATGTGGCTCCCAAGCCACAGTTTGGCCGGCCCTGTCTTAGAGTCCCACCCTCCAAAGCCGCCACTTTCTCCAGGGAGACTGATATCTGTCGTCCGGAGAACAACTGTAATCCTGGAAGATCTCCAGGCCCCGCCTGGAGGTCGGCAGCCCTACTTGCATGGCTATAAAACACAAAGAAAGGACGATAGTAACTTGCTTCCCCCCTCTGTGAAAAACGGGTGCATGTGGGAGTGAGCTCCGTTCACGCATATATCTACATTATGGGCTTGAACACAGCGTGCGCCCACGCACCTCCGTTTTATTTGTGGTGCGTTGACTTGCAGACATACAGATATAGTTTACTTGTAACAACAGAACACACAGAGGCAATAATGAGGACACAGCTGAAATGCTCTCTCCTGCCTATGTCTCAGCGTAGCGCTGGAACGATTTTGTCACCTTGCCTTTTCAGCAGTGCATTGGAACCCACGGAGCTACCTTCTACTGAGCCAGACCCCCGGGCCATCAAAGTCAGCCTTATCTTCTCAAACTGGCAGCGGTCTCTCCAGGGTCTCAGGCAGAGGGGAGCCAGTTTGGTGTGGCGGCTAAGAGCAGTGGATTCTGGAGAACTGGGTTAGATTCCCCCATTTCTCCTTCGCATGCAGCCGGCTGGGTGGCCTTGGGCTAGTCACAGTTCTCTCTCGCTCTGCCCCACCTGCCTCACAGGGCGATGGTTGTGGGGGCAGGAGTGTAAACTGTACCGAGACTCTTTAGGTAGTGAAAGTCAGAGTATAAAACCAAACCTTGTTTGGACTTGTGAATTTCTTGCATTGTGCAGGGGGCTGGACTAGATAACCCTGGAGGTCCCTTCCAACTCTTTGATTCTATTATCCTTCTTTTATTTTGTCCTTTAACTGGGGATGCTGGGGATTGAACCAGGGACCTTCTGCATGCCAAGCAGATGCTCTGCCACTGAGCCACAGCTGCTCCCTTATTTGATCAATGCAGGGCTTTTTTTTGTAGCAAGAGCCAGTTTGGTGTAGAGCAGGGCTGGCCAACGGTAGCTCTCCAGATGTTTTTTGCCTACAACTCCCATCAGCCCCAGCCGTTGGCCATGCTGGCTGGGACTGATGGGAGTTGTAGGCAAAAAAACATTTGGAGAGCTACCGTTGGCCACCCCTGGTGTAGAGGTTGAGTGCTCAGACTCTTATCTGGGAGAACCGGGTTTGATTCCCCACTCCTCCACTTGCAGTTGCTGGAATGGCCTTGGGTCAGCCAGAGCTCTCGCGGAATTGTCCTTGAAAGAGCAGCTGCTGCGAGACCTCTCTCAGCCCCACCCACCCCACAGGGTGTCTGCTGTGGGTGGGTGGGGAGGTCAAGGAGATTGTGACCTCTCTGAGTCTCTGAGATTCAGAGTATAAGGTGGGATATAAATCCAATATAATTTCCTTCCTTCCTTCCTTCCTTCCTTCCTTCCTTCCTTCCTTCCTTCCTTCCTTCCTTCCTTCCTCTCCTCCCTCCCTCCCTCCTTCCTTCCTTCCTTCCTTCCTTCCTCTCCTCCCTCCCTCCCTCCCTCCCTCCCTCTTTCCTTCCTTCCCTTCCTTCCTTCCTCCCTCCCTCCCTTCTCCCTGTACCTTAGTCTTCCTTCCTCCCTCCCTGCCTCCTCCCTATACCTTAGTCTTCCTTCCTTCCTTCCTTCCTTCCTTCCTTCCTTCCTTCCTTCCTTCCTTCCTTCCTTCCTTCCTTCCTTCCTTCCTTCCTTCCTCCCTCCCTCCCTTCTCCCTGTACCTTAGTCTTCCTTCCTCCCTCCCTGCCTCCTCCCTATACCTTAGTCTTCCTTCCTTCCTTCCTTCCTTCCTTCCTTCCTTCCTTCCTTCCTTCCTTCCTTCCTTCCTTCCTTCCTTCCTTCCTTCCTTCCTTCCTTCCTTCCTTCCTTCTCCTTCTTCTTATATTAGGCCACACACACCTGAAGTAGCCAATTTTCCTGGAGCTTACAGTAGGCCCTGCACAAAGAGCCCTGGAAGCTCTTGGAGGATTGGCTGCACCAGTGGTGTGTGGCCCAATATGCAACGGAACTCCTGCTACAAAAATAGCCCTGCATCAATGCGTGTGCAATTCATATACATGCCATGTCCCATGTGAATCTTTGCATGGGGTCTGCAGTATCTGGAATCCGCCTGCAGGCTCATCCAGTGCCACAAAATCACAAGCATGGTCTGTAAGTAATGTGCACACATGGATTTTTTGCACAGCATCACCGGTGTCTGCTGCCAGGACCACCCTCTAGGAGCATCCATTCTTCTTCAACCCAACTTTTAAAATCTGGAACTTGACCTTCTGGACTGATACTTCTGAGAAGGACAGAGGGCACCAATACATGAAGCTGCCCTACACTGAAAGGGCCATCAGTCAATCAAGGTCAGTCTTTTACTCAGAAGGGCAGTGGCTCCCCAGCGTTTCAGGCGGAGGTCTTCCATATCACTTTCTGCTTGGTGCTTTTAGCTGGATGCCAGGGATTGAACCTGGGACCTTCTGCATGCCAAGTCAATGCTCTGCCACTGAGCCACAGCCCTTCTCCTTCTACCACAGAGCCACAGCCCTTCTCCATTAGTCTCCAGGGTCTCAGGCAGAGGTCTTTGCCATCACCTCCTGCCTGGCCCTTTTAACTGGAGATGCCGGGGATTGAACGTGGGACCTTCTGCATGCTGAGCAGATGCTCTGCCACTGAGCCACAGCCCTTCTCCATTAGTCTCCAGGGTCTCAGGCTGAGGTCTTTCCCATCACCTCCAGCCTGGTCCTTTTAACTGGAGATGCCGGGGATTGAACCTGTGATCTTCTGCATGCCAAGCAGAGGCTCTGCCACTGAGCCACAGTCCTTCTCTGTTAATCTCCAGGGTCTCAGGAGGAGGCCTTTCCCATCACCTCCTGCCTGGTCCTTTTAACTGGAGATGCCGGGGATTGAACCTGTGATCTTCTGCATGCCAAGCAGGGGCTCTGCCACTGAGCCACAGCCCTTCTCCATTAGTCTCCAGGGTCTCAGGTTGAGGTCTTTCCCATCACCTCCTGCCTGGTCCTTTTAACTGGAGATGCCGGGGATTGAACGTGGGACCTTCTGCATGCTGAGCAGATGCTCTGCCACTGAGCCACAGCCCTTCTCCATTAGTCTCCAGGGTCTCAGGCTGAGGTCTTTCCCATCACCTCCAGCCTGGTCCTTTTAACTGGAGATGCCGGGGATTGAACCTGTGATCTTCTGCATGCCAAGCAGAGGCTCTGCCACTGAGCCACAGTCCTTCTCTGTTAATCTCCAGGGTCTCAGGAGGAGGCCTTTCCCATCACCTCCTGCCTGGTCCTTTCAACTGGAGATATTGGGGATTGAACCTGGGATCTTCTGTATGCCAAGCAGAGGCTCATCCACTGAGCCACAGCCCTTCTCTGTTAATCTCCAGGGTCTCAGGCTGAGGTCTTTCCCATCACCTCCTGCCTGGTCCTTTTAGCTGGAGATGCCGGGGATTGAACCTGGGACCTTCTGCATGCCAAGCAGAGGCTCATCCACTGAGCCACAGCCCTTCTCTGTTAATCTCCAGGGTCTCAGGAGGAGGTCTTTCCCATCACCTCCTGCCTGGTCCTTTTAGCTGGAGTTGCCGGGGATTGAACCTGAGCCACAGCCCTTCTCTGTTAATCTCCAGGGTCTCAGGAGGAGGTCTTTCCCATCACCTCCTGCCTGGTCCTTTCAGCTGGAGATATCGGGAATTGAACCTGGGACCTTCTGCATGCCATGCAGAGGCTCTTCCACTGAGCCACAGCCCTTCTCTGTTAATCTCCAGGGTCTCAGGCTGAGGTCTTTCCCATCACCTCCTGCCTGGTCCTTTTAGCTGGAGTTGCCAGGGATTGAACCTGGGACCTTCTGCATGCCAAGCAGAGCTGCCACTGAGCCACAGCCCTTCTCTGTTAATCTCCAGGGTCTCAGGCAGAGGTCTTTCCCATCACCTCCTGCCTGGTCCTTTTAGCTGGAGATGCCAGGGATTGAACCTGTGATCTTCTGAATGTCAAGCAGATGCTCTACCGCTGAGCCACAGCCCTTCTCCATTAGTCTTCTGGGTCTCAGGCAGAGGTCTTTCCCATCACCTCCTGCCTGGTCCTTTCAACTGGAGATATCGGGGATTGAACCTGGGACCTTCTGCATGCCAAGCAGAGGCTCATCCACTGAGCCACAGCCCTTCTCTGTTAATCTCCAGGGTCTCAGGAGGAGGTCTTTTCCATCACCTCCTGCCTGGTCCTTTCAGCTGGAGGTATCGGGAATTGAACCTGGGTCCTTCTGCATCCCAAGCAGAGGCTCTACTGCTGAGCCACAGCATCAGCCCTGGAGGGTTTTACTAAGCGATCTCATGAAGCCTTATTTCAGATAATGTTTTGCCAACATTCAAGGCCTTTTAAAATCTAATGCCTATGAGAGAGTTGCCTGTAAAGAGTTTAGATTATGAGCAGAAGGTGTTATTGTGAATAGCAGTTCTTAATGTAACTTTGGATGACTTGTCTGTTGGAATTATCAACTAAATTAATTGTAAATATTTAACATTACTTTTACCCTGCCTTCCCCCAGAAGGGCCCAGGGCTGCTTAAATAAATAAACACAGACATGCATATTTTATATGCATTGTGTGATGTGTGCAGGGATCTGCATTGGAGGTTGAGATGCAGCGATTTCCAGAGCTAGGCTTCCATTTCTTATGCACGTTCCCCACATGTGAACATGATTGCTATGTGTGCATGCGTGCGGGTTGTGTGTGGTTATGCGCTTCCAAGTTTATTCTATAGGCCAGGGGTGGCTCAAGAGCCACATGGCTCTTTCACTCATGCTGTGTGGCTCTTGAAGCCCCCAACACCCTGCAAGCCAGCACTGAGAAGGCATTTGTCTCTTTATATCACTTGTCCAAGCCAAGCGAGCTGGCAGCTTGGGGAATGCATTTAAACTTGGTTTCATTCCACATCTCCCTCCCTCCCTCTCTCCCTTCCCACTAAGTCTTCCTTCCTTCCTTCTCCCTGTACCTTAGTCTTCCTTCCTTCCTTACTTCTCCCTATATCTTAGTCTTCCTCCCTATACCTTAGTCTTCCTTCCTCTCTCCCTCCCTCCCTTCTCCCTATACGTTAGTCTTCCTTCCTTCATCCCTTCTCCCTGTACCTTAATCTTCCTTCCTTCCTTCTCCCTATATCTTAGTCTTCCTCCCTCCCTTCTCCCTATACCTTAGTCTTCCTCCCTATACCTTAGTCCTCCTTCCTCTCTCCCTCCCTCCCTCCCTTCTCCCTATACGTTAGTCTTCCTTCCTTCCTCCCTTCCTCCCTCCCTCCCTTCTCCCTGTACCTTAGTCTTCCTCCCTCCCTCCCTGCCTCCTCCCTATACCTTAGTCTTCCTTCCTTTCTCCCTCTCTTCCTCCCTTCTCCCTATACCTTAGTCTTCCTTCCTCCCTCCCTTCCTCCCTTCTCCCTGTACCTTAATCTTCCTTCCTTCCTTCCTTCCTTCCTTCCTTCCTTCCTTCCTTCCTTCCTTCCTTCCTTCCTTCCCTCCCTCCCTCCTTCCTTCCTCCCTCCCTCCCTCCCTTCTCCTATACCTTAGTCCTCCTTCCTTCCTTCCCCTTATACGTTAGTCTTCCTCCCTCTCTCCCTCCCTCCCTTCCTTGTCTTGCAGCTCTCAGACATCTAACAGTCATGTCTTGCAGCTCTCAAACATCTGATGTTCATTCTATGTAGCTCTTCTGTTGAGCAGGTTTGGCCACCCTGCTATCACGTTGGCCATGCGTCTGCACCACGAGCACCCGGCATCTCCAACGAAAAGGGTCCAGGCAAAGAGGTGTGAAAAACCTCAGCTTGAGACTCTGAAGAGCCGCTGCCAGTCTGAGTATACAATACTGACTTGGATGGACTGAGGGTCTGATTCAGTATAAGGCAGCTTCATATCTTCGTATGTTCATGTATGTGTGTGTGTGTTTGTGTGTGTATATTGGCCACCGTGTGACACAGAGTGTTGGACTGGATGGACCACTGGCCTGATCCAACAGGGCTTCTCTCATGTTCTTATGCACTTTGTGGGATTATTTGAGGGACGGTGGCTCAGTGGCAGAGCATCTGCTTGGGAAGCAGAAGGTCCCAGGTTCAATCCCCAGCATCTGCAACTAAAAAAAAAAAAAAAGGGTCCAGGCAAAGAGGTGTGATAAACCTCAGCTTGAGACCCTGGAGAGCCGCTGCCAGTCTGAGTAGACAAGACTGACTTTGATGGACCGAGGGTCTGATTCAGCAGAAGGCAGCTTCATATGTCCTTCCTTCTTCCCTCCTTCCAACATCTTATGTTCATGTGTTGCGGCTCTCAAGCATCTGATGTTTTATCTGCGCGGGGCTCTTACATCATGCAAGTTTGGCCTCCCCTGTTGGGGGGGAAGATACAGTTTTCCTTCTGCGAGCTGCATGACTCACTTGTTTTCCTGCACAGCTGCGCAGGCCAGATCTCTCTCCCCCCCCCCCCTTCCCTTCCCTGTCCCAATGACCCAGAAATCTCTCCTCCCGGGGCAGCTTCAGCCGGGGAGGGCGCGGGAGGGAAGCCCTTTCCGTCTGGTCCCGCCGGGCAGCCCGCAGCTCCCCCTGGCGGCCGCGCCAAAGCACTGCCCCGCTCTGGCTGGATTATTCCAGCAAGGATTGAGGGGGTCGGGGGTCGGTTGCCCCCCCCCCCTCCAAGCAAACCCTCGGGATGGGAACGGCTCCTTGGCCTCCCCCCCCGTCCCCCTTTGCAACGTCCTGGCGCTTCTTGCCCCTCTTTGGCTTAAAGGGTGGGAGGATGTCAACAAACAAGGCAAATTCGAGCCAGGAGGGGGGCACCCAGAGGTCATGTAGTCGAGCCCTGGCTCTCAGACCCGGCTTGGCGAAATATCCCTCTTTGGGGGGATTCGCACTCCTCTCTTGTCCAAAGGTTGTGGGGGGGAGGGGCCAAGATTTAAAAAAAAACCAATCCAAAACAAAAATAAATCCCCCAAAGAAAGGGGGAGGGGAAGAGAGAGAAAGAGAGGATGCGAAAACGTCACCGGGCGAGATTTCCTTATTGGGTCTCCCTCGCCCGCATCCTGAGTCCATATATGGGCATTTGCGTCACCCGCAGCCTCGCTTGGGGAACTCCAGAAATGGAAGAGCCGGGCTGGAGCGGAAGATCAGAGGCAGGTATAAAAAGCTGGCCGGCCCCGGTTGGGCTCTTCGCTTACAAACACAAGGAGGAGCAGAAGCAGCCGCCGCCGCCGCCGCAGCCAGGTGGCCCAGGGAAGGGAGGCCCGACCCGGGAGACCCTGCCGCCCCCCTGGTTGCTACTGGGGGGCGTCCAGCATCTTTGCTTTGCAAGGCGCCCAACCTCCCCGAGGACTTTGCAAGAGGCCAGCCAGCTCGGCTTGGGGGGGAAGCCCTTTCTGAGCCACTTGGGGGGTTCCTCTCCGAGCCTGCCTTTCATTGCAACCCCCGCCCCCCCACTCCTGATCGCCTCTCCGCCTGGACATGTTGAACCTCATGGATTTCTCTCACCAGGATCCACTGCGCCAGCTCAAAGGCGGAGATGCCCAGAGACCAGGGACAGGGCAAAAGCGCCAAGTTTTGACCCAGCAGCCCAGGGAAGAGACCCCTGATTTCCTACCAGGTAAGGAGGACAGCTCTCCGCCAGAACCCTGTCTCCCCCCACCCCACCCCACCCACCACCACCCCCGGAAACCTAGCTCTCCGTTACATAATCTGCTGGGCACCGTGCCCGTTTTCTGATGGCCGGTGTTTAGCAGTGCATCGACAGGTAAATTGTCAGGTCGTTTTTTGGGTGTTTTTTTTTTTTTTACAATGCCAGAGTTTATCCAAAGGGGTTTTTGAAAGAAGAGGGGTTCCAAAAGGCGCACGCCCCCAGGATCAATGGCTGGGGTGGACGGAAGGGAGGGGGGAGGTCAACCAACAAGAAAAAATTCGGGATCGCATTCAAAGGGGTACCAGAGGTCATGTAGTCAAGCCCTGGCTCTACGCCTCGGCTGGGCTAAATATCCCGGAAGCAAACTAGATGGGGGCTCCCAGAACTTCCCAAGAAGGTCCAGACCATAAGGAGGGAGGAGGTCAACAAACGAGAAAAAAATGCAACATTGCAACCTGAAGGGGTACCCAGAGGTCATGTAGTCCAGCCCTATCTCTGAGACCCAACTGGGCTAATTATACCGGAAGTAGACTAGATGGGGGTTCCCGGAACTTCCCAAGAAGGTCTGGTTTTTGGCTGCTGCTCGTTCAGTGGCAGGACAGAAAAGTGAAACCTGGCATTCATTGGGCTCAAATGGACGATCTGGAGAGGACAATAATCAGGGTACGGTGAGGACCAGAACAGACAGATTGAAATTAAATCGGATGAGCTTCCGGCTCAACATGAGGAAGAACTTCCTGACCCTTAGAGCAGTTCCTCAGTGGAACAGGCTTCCTCCTTGGGAGGTGGTGGGCTCTCCTTCCTTGGAGGTTTTGAAACAGAGGCTAGAGGGCCATCTGACAGCAATGAGGATCCTGTGAATTTAGGGGGAGGGGTTTATGAGTTTCCTGCATTGTGCAGGCGGTTGGACTAGATGACCCTAGAGGTCCCTTCCAACTCTAGGATTCTATTAGGAAGAACTTCCTGACCGTTAGAGTGGTTCCTCAGTGGAACAGGCTTCCTCCTTGGGAGGTGGTGGGCTCTCCTTCCTTGGAGGTTTTGAAACAGAGGCTAGAGGGCCATCTGACAGCAATGAGGATCCTCTGAATTTAGAGGGAGGTATTTTGTGAGTTTCCTGCATTGTGCAGGGGGTTGGACTAGATGACCCTGGAGGTCCCGTCCGACTCTAATTCCATGAGGCCCTTTTGTTTGCTCTTTCCTTCTATTTCCCATGAAGCTGGACAGTCTGCAGCCGGGGAAATGGAACTGTGAGAAAAAGGTTTTCCCAGGGCTTCCATTTCCCAGCTGAACTTGGGACACCGCCCTCCCCGCTCCCTTCCAAGTGTCAAATTCTTGGAGACTCATGTCTTGCGATGAGGGACTCATCCGATAAGGAGGCGTACTTCGGGCCAAGAGACACTGATTCAAAAACTTGCTCCGCCCTGAATTTTTATCTTTCAGTATGAGCGGAAATCATCATCAAGGGGGACTTACGGGTGATCCCATAGGGCCTTCCAGCCAAGAGAGATTCCAAGGTGGTTGTTGCCTTTGCCTGCCTCTGCGTAGCAACCTTGGACTTCTTTGGAGGTCTCCCATCCAAGTACTGACCAGGGATGACCCGACTTAGCTTCTGAGATCTCATGAGATCAGGCTACCTTGGGCCATCCAGTTTCCTAGGCAAGAGACATTCAGAGGTGGCTTACCCTTGCCTACCTCTGCATAGCAACCCTAGACTTCCTTGGTGGTCTCCCATCCAAGTATTGACCACGGCCACCCTTGCTTGGTTCCCAAGATCTGATGAGATCAGGCTAGTCTGGGCCATCCAGGTCAAGGCAAGAGATGTACAGAGGTGGTCTGCCATTGCCTGCCTCTGCGTAGCAACCCTAGACTTCCTTGGTGGTCTCCCATTCAAGTACGAACCAGGGCTGACCCTGCTTCGTTTCTGAGATCTGGGGTTGCTACATAGAGGTGGGCAATGGCAAAACCACCTCTGAACATCTCTTACCCTGAAATCCCCTCTGGGGTCACCATGAGTCAGCTGTGACTTATCGGGACTTCCCACCCCCGGCTGGGAGGACCGCAACTGCCCAGTCCCCGGCATCTGGAGCTGCTTTTCCCCCCGCTAGGTCGTCTCTCACCGTTTCTACCTTCTCTTTCGATTCCCCCTAGGCGACTTCATGGGAGCGACAATGAACCCTGACGTGGCTGACTACTACTTCTTTGCGGGGCAGCCCTCCCCGCCCCTCAGCTACACCGGCAGCTTCTTCATCAAGACGGAGCAGTGCCAGGATCAAGAGTCCCTCTTCAACCTGATGTCGGGGATCCTGGGCCTTTCTCCGTTCCCCGAAGGCCACCAGCGGCAGCCCCCGGAGGGCACCTACAGCTTCCCTGAGGCCATCCAAAACCACCTGGACCTCTACTCTGCCTGCCAGCCCGAGCTGAACATCTCCGTGCAGCCGTCCTTAGCCGATCAGGGCTATCCCAACTTCTCCAGCCTCGAGGCCATCCAGCCGGTCCAAACGTCTCCTCCTGGGGGCGACTCGTCCCAGTGTTTGTTTAACAATAAGCTGCTGAACAGCAAACAGGACGTCAAGCTCTCTTCCCTCTCCCCTTCCCTGGGGAAGTTCAAAGCTCCCTGTTCCCACTGGGACCCCCTCCAGCAGTCCCAGAACTATTTACCCGCTGAGTACCCTTCTCCGGAGACTTTCCATCCATTAGAAACAAGGCAAGCGATCCAGCTGGGCATGAAAAAGGAAAACATCCTATCCGTCAGCTGCCAAGCAGAACTGGGTGGCCTCTCCGAGCAGGCCGGATCCTTTGGACACGGGCTAGATTTCGGTTGTCACCCGGAAACCTTCCCTAGCCATGGCCAACTCCCCGGAGACTTCGGAGAGACCAAGCTCCCCGGCCTGCCGCCTCAGCTCCTCCAGGAGTTTGAATCTTCCTTATCGCAGGCTGAGGTCGTGCCAAACTTGCTGAACCCCAGTGAGCAGACGCTGCATGCCAACCCTTCCCCATCGCTGGTCTCCATGACGGACTTTAACCTGGCCCCCTCTGCCATTCCCTTGGCCGGCGCTTTAGGGCCTGCCGATCCCGGCATCCAAGCCTTGCCGAAGAAGAAACCGCGCCGAGGGAAGTGCTCTTCCAAATGCTTCTGCTCCCGACCCCACGAGAAGGCCTTTGCCTGCCCGGTGGAGAGCTGCATCCGCAGCTTTGCCCGGTCGGACGAGCTGAACCGACACCTCCGCATCCACACGGGCCACAAGCCCTTCCAGTGCCGCATCTGCCTGAGGAACTTCAGCCGCAGCGACCACCTCACCACCCACATCCGGACCCACACGGGGGAGAAGCCCTTCTCCTGCGACGACTGCGGCAGGCGGTTTGCCCGAAGCGATGAGAAGAAGCGACACGGCAAGGTCCACTTGAAGCAGAAAGCCCGGACGGAGGAGAAGCTGAAAGGGCTCGGGTTCTACGCCATGGGGCTGTCGTTCGCGACCCTCTGAGGCTCCTGTTAGAAAAGCGGCGGCAGTTTCGTGTCGAGGAGGAAAAGGCGATTTGAGCACTTTATTGGACTCGCTCAGGGCAAAGCAGCCATCTCCAAAGGGTTCTTTTTGAGCGCAAGAACGGTGGGTTTGGGCGGCTCGGTTTGCTTTGCCGAGAACCAAGGAGGATTGTCATAGCGGGAGGAATGGAAGGAGGGAAAGGATCTGGTGGAGTATTTCAGCAATGCAAAGTTCCTGGCAGGTTCGTAGACAATGTACTGCTGAAGATAAGGCCAAGGCCAAAGCCTGGCAGATTGCAGAGTTTCCCTGGAGTTCAGCACCCTGTTTTGTGGACAGCTCCACAGTCTGTCTGGCTTTGTTTCAGCACCACAAGGGGTGGACAGTTCCCACCAGGGATGTTCTGCCCATCTAGGAGTTCTGCCCATTTAACTCCAGGGGAGTTCTGTCCATCTAGGAGTTCTGCCTCCAGGGGAGTTTTGTCCATCTAGGAGTTCTGCCTCCAGGGGAGTTTTGCCCATCTAGGAGTTCTGCCTCCAGGGGAGTTCTGCCCATCTAGGAGTTCTGCCTCCAGGGGAGTTCTGCCCATCTAGGAGTTCTGCCTCCAGGGGAGTTCTGCCCATCTAGGAGTTCTGCCTCCAGGGGAGTTCTGCCCATCTAGGAGTTCTGCCTCCAGGGGAGTTCTGCCCATCTAGGAGTTCTGCCTCCAGGGGAGTTCTGCCCATCTCTTTGCTTTCCTGAAACAGCTTTTATAGTCGACTTTCTTTACAAAGAAATATGTGACTGCCTACGTTTGATACGATGAGATAATGTTGCAAAGGTTGCACTTTTTAAAGAAAGGCTTCTCATTGTCTTTCTCGTGGCACTTTAATGCACCTTCTTGGAGAGAGAACTCTCACGCTGGAAAAAGCAGGGAAAGGAAGATTTTTTTTTTCTTTTGCAAAATGTATAAAATCTGCACCGTGGATTGCTTTGTGGCCCAAAAATTGTCGCTCTGGAGTTTGCTTGATGAACAATTTGTATATAATTGTGATTGCATTTTTTTTTTAGTTTTTAAAAATGTAAATATTTCTCTTTGTAAAAAAAAACCCAGAACGGATCGAGATTATGGCAAAGCGGTGTTTATTTTTACAATAAACAAAACTTGTTTTAATTTAGGAAGCCATGCCAAGCTTTCTTTTCTCTCTCTGGGAGCCAGTTTGGTGGAGTGGTTAAGTGTGCAGACTCTTATCTGGGAGAAGCGGGTTTGATTCCCCACTCCTCCCATTGCAACTGCTGGAATGGCCTTGGGTCAGCCATAGCTCTGGCAGAGGTTGTCCTTGAAAGGGCAGCTGCTGGGAGAGCTCTCTCAGCCCCACCCATCTCACAGGGTGCCTGTTGTGGGGGGAGAAGATATAGGCGATGGTAAGCCGCTCTGAGTCTCTGATTCAGAGGGAAGGGCGGGGTATAAATCTGCAGTCCTCTTCTTCCCCCTCCACACACGGCTTTTAAAACTCAGACACCTTCCCAGGGAAACATTAATTCTGCAGGGATGCGCTGACCTTCCAACACATGCAAGCTAGGATAGACTGATCCAAGAGAAGGGCAAACTTAGCATATTGGGTGCAACTGGGAAAAGGTGTGCGTAGCCACAGTCCTTATCATTTTATCCAGTTACATG
Organism: Heteronotia binoei; assembly: GCF_032191835.1. Taxonomy (NCBI): domain Eukaryota; kingdom Metazoa; phylum Chordata; class Lepidosauria; order Squamata; family Gekkonidae; genus Heteronotia; species Heteronotia binoei. The sequence continues at coordinate 121,279,844 of NC_083231.1, forward strand.
AGTACAGCACACGGAGCTGCCTTACACTTGAACCAGGCCCTGGGTCCCTCAGAGTTTCGGAGGGTAGCCATGTCGCTCTTAAGTAGAACAGCTATATTTAGCATGGTAGAGACCAAGAATATTTAAGCTTTTGAGCATCGAGGCTCTTTGTGAGGTAGTATGATCTGATAATAGGATCTTTGATTTATACTCTGAAAACCTTGTTGGACTCGAAGGGGCTACCGGACTGTGAATCGAGTTGGGCCATCAAAATATCATTTACTCCAGGGGTGTTTCAAGCATTAGACCTCAAAGTAACCAGTCCTTGAATTTTGAAACAAAGTTTGGTTTATTGATAATCCATGTGGCTCAGCCGAGCTAGGTATTGGAACTGATACAGTGTAACAGTAAGATGCATACTTAAAGATGGCACATCAAAGGTTCTATAAACAATTCTGCTTTCTCTAAACAATTCTACATTCACGTGTGAAACTTCTCAATGTAACTTCCTTATCTCTACTGCGGTCAGCTCATCCCGGGTTCCAGCCTTGCTGGCATGGGAATTAGTCCCAGGAGGTTTTATCTTCAAAGAGCACATTCCTGTATTGGTTAGTCAAAGCGAAAGGAACAAAAGGGGGGTTTCTCTACTTCAATGTGCATAGGCTCAATTCATGGTTAGTAACATTTCTATACTTTGGTGACTATAATAATAAAGAAATAGACAATGCTTGACAGGGTGTCAAACTCATTGGTTATGAGGGTCGGATCTTCACCTTGTCGAGCCTGGCCATGCGTGTTATAAAATGTAATGCCGGGTAGGGGAGAGATAAACTTTATTAAGGACACAGACAAACGCACACTCAGCTTAATCCACCTCACTGGCTTGTTGAGCCTCGGCCAGCAGAAGGAAGAGAGGCTCGGCTCAGTAGCTCCGCTGTGCGACTGAGAGGGCCTGACAAAGCGAGCTCTCCTTCCCCCGCTTCCTCCCAAGGGAGGAGCTTTGCTCTGTAGCTCCTGTGCGATTGAGCAAGCCTGGCGAAGCAAGTTGTGATGCAGAAGGGAGCAAGAGAGAGAAGGAAGCAGAAGATGGTGAGTTGCTGTCAGACTTTATAGGAGCCCTCTGGGGGCCTGATTCAGCCCCCCGGGCCGCATGTTTGACACCCCCGGTCTACTCAGTCTCGCCTACTCATTCTGCGAACAGCTCTTCAGGTTCACCAGCAAACATCTTCTGCATCACCTTCTGCCGGGTCTTCTCACTGGGTAGAGTAAGCAGAAAACACATCTTACTGGGGACCGAATAGGTATAAACACGTAGTATACTTAAAGGTGCATGGCAATCAGCCACACAGAGACTGAAACCATAGGGAAACTACACAACATGTTCTTTAACAGAGCACTCTTTCTTAATTAATTAATTATTTTTTATTTAATTTATATCCCGCCCTCCCCGCCTAAGGCAAGCTCAGGGCGGCTCACAGGTGAGAGTCAAACAATGACCAAACAAGATAAAACAGCAATACAAACAAGACCTAAAACAATGATTGAAACATCCATCTCAATAGGTGCTAGTGCAATCATTCATACAGACAGTTAGAATTTCAGTGATAGCAGATGGCGAGTCGGTCAGTATTAGGTGCTCCAAAGAGGACCCAGGGACGTCACAGCACGGTAAGAGAAATCAAGGGTCATAAGAACATAAGAGAAGCCATGTTGGATCAGGCCAATGGCCCCTCCAGTCCAACACTCTGGGTCACAGAAGAACATAAGAGAAGCCCTGTTGGATCAGGCCAGTGGCCCATCCAGTCCAACACTCTGCGTCACATAAGAACATAAGAGAAGCCCTGTAGGATCAGGCCAGTGGCCCCTCCAGTCCAACACTCTGTGTCACATAAGAACATAAGAGAAGCCCTGTCGGATCAGGCCAATGGCCCATCCAGTCCAACACTCTGTGTCACAGAAGAACATAAGAGAAGCCCTGTTGGATCAGGCCAGTGGCCCATCCAGTCCAACACTCTGCGTCACATAAGAACATAAGAGAAGCCCTGTTGGATCAGGCCAATGGCCCCTCCAGTCCAACACTCGTGTCACATAAGAACATAAGAGAAGCCCTGTTGGATCAGGCCAATGGCCCCTCCAGACCAATACTCTGTGTCACATAAGAACATAAGAGAAGCCCTGTTGGATCAGGCCAATGGCCCCTCCAGTCCAACACTCGTGTCACAGAAGAACATAAGAGAAGCCCTGTTGGATCAGGCCAATGGCCCATCCAGTCCAACACTCTGTGTCACATAAGAGCATAAGAGAAATCCTCTTGGATAAGGCCAATGGCCCATCCAGTCCAACACTTGTGTCACACAGTGGCCAATATATGTGTGTGTGAATGGGTATACACACACACACACACACACACATATATATATATATATACACTGTGGCTAATAGCCACTGACGGACCTCTGTTCCATATTTTTATCCAATCCCCTTTTGAAGCTGGCTATGCTTGTAGCCGCCGCCACCTCCTGTGGCAGTGAATTCCACATGTTAATCTCCCTTTGGGTGAAGAAGGACTTCCTTTTATCAGTCCTAACCTGACTGCTCAGCAATTTCATCGAATGCCCACGAGTTCTTGTATTGTGAGAAAGGGAGGAAAGGACTTCTTCCTCTACTTTCTCCATCCCATGCAGAATCTTGTCAACCTCTATCATGCCACCCCGCAGTTGACGTTTCTCCAAGCTAAGGAGCCCCAAGTGTTTTAAACTTTCTTCATAGGGAAAGTGTTTCAGTTTATGGGCCTAATCTGTTGCTATAGATATCACCGTTATGAGAAAGCATGGTGGAAGAGTGCCGTTTTACAGGCCCTGCGGAACTGTAGAAGCTCTCGCAGGGTCCTCACCTCGTCCAGCAGCTCATTCCACCAGGTAGAGGCAGCAACAAAAAGGCCCTGGTTCTAGTTGACTTAAGCCTAGCTTCTCTGACGCTGGGAACTGTCAAAAGGTTTCGAGACACGGACCGAAGTGCTCGCTGGGGCATATGTGGGGGAAAGCGGTCCCTAAGGTATGCATATATTATCCTATACATAGAGACAGCAAAGTCTTGGTTCTCAAGTGTACACAAACATATTTAAAAGCCCCTCCGTTTCACCAGACCCAGAAGACTGAAAAGTGCTCGTATAATATTCTCCAAGGTCTCCACTGCTCAACAGCTGTTTTGACAAAGGAAATGGAGTCTTTCTCAAGGCCGGGAGTAATTCTCTCGATGGAATTAATCCTGGAACAGCTACGCCTATTTCCTTTTTCTTCAATCCCTAAAACCTTCTTATTGCTAGCGGATAGTGTGCGGCTCTGCCATTCTGCAGGGACTGAACCTTCCTTCTGTAAGAGCCGTCTCAGCCCCACCCACCTCACAGGGTGTCTGTTTTTTGGGGGGGAAGGTAAAGGAGATTGTGAGCCGCTCGGAGACTCTTCGGAGTGGAGGGCGGGATATAAATCCAATATCTTCATCTACCTCACAGGGTGTCTGTTGTGGGGGGGAAAGGGAAAGGAGATTGTGAGCCGCTCTGAGACTCTTCGGAGTGGAGGGCGGGATATAAATCCAATATCTTCATCTACCTCACAGGGTGTCTGTTGTGGGGGGGGGGGGGAGGGAAAGGAGATTGTGAACCGCTCTGAAACTCTTCGGAGTGGAGGGCGGGATATAAATCCAATATCTTCATCTACCTCACAGGGTGTCTGTTGTGGGGGGGAGGAAGGTAAAAGAGATTGTGAGCCGCTCTGAAACTCTTCGGAGGGGAGGGTGGGATATAAATCCAATATCTTCATCTACCTCACAGGGTGTCTGTTGTGGGGGGGGAAAGGGAAAGGAGATTGTGAGCCGCTCTGAAACTCTTCGGAGTGGAGGGTGGGATATAAATCCAATATCTTCATCTACCTCACAGGGTGTCTGTTGTGGGGGGGGGGAGGGAAAGGAGATTGTGAACCGCTCTGAAACTCTTCGGAGTGGAGGGTGGGATATAAATCCAATATCTTCATCTACCTCACAGGGTGTCTGTTGTGGGGGGGGGGGAAGGGAAAGGAGATTGTGAGCCGCTCTGAGACTCTTCGGAGTGGAGGGTGGGATATAAATCCAATATCTTCATCTACCTCACAGGGTGTCTGTTGTGGGGGAGGAAGGTAAAAGAGATTGTGAGCCACTCTGAAACTCTTCGGAGTGGAGGGTGGGATATAAATCCAATATCTTCATCTACCTCACAGGGTGCCTGTTGTGGGGGAGGAAGGGAAAGGAGATTGTGAGCTGCTCTGAGACTCTTCGGAGTGGAGGGCGGGATATAAATCCAATATCTTCATCTACCTCACAGGGTGTCTGTTGTGGGGGAGGAAGGGAAAGGAGATTGTGAGCCGCTCTGAGACTCTTCGGAGTGGAGGGCGGGATATAAATCCAATATCTTCATCTACCTCACAGGGTGTCTGTTGTGGGGGAGGAAGGTAAAAGAGATTGTGAGCCACTCTGAAACTCTTCGGAGTGGAGGGTGGGATATAAATCCAATATCTTCATCTACCTCACAGGGTGCCTGTTGTGGGGGAGGAAGGGAAAGGAGATTGTGAGCTGCTCTGAGACTCTTCGGAGTGGAGGGCGGGATATAAATCCAATATCTTCATCTACCTCACAGGGTGTCTGTTGTGGGGGAGGAAGGGAAAGGAGATTGTGAGCCGCTCTGAGACTCTTCGGAGTGGAGGGCGGGATATAAATCCAATATCTTCATCTACCTCACAGGGTGTCTGTTGTGGGGGAGGAAGGGATAGGAGATTGTGAGCCGCTCTGAGACTCTTCGGAGTGGAGGGTGGGATATAAATCCAATATCTTCATCTACCTCACAGGGTGTCTGTTGTGGGGGAGGAAGGGAAAGGAGATTGTGAGCTGCTCTGAGACTCTTCGGAGTGGAGGGCGGGATATAAATCCAATATCTTCATCTACCTCACAGGGTGTCTGTTGTGGGGGAGGAAGGGAAAGGAGATTGTGAGCCGCTCTGAGACTCTTCGGAGTGGAGGGCGGGATATAAATCCAATATCTTCATCTACCTCACAGGGTGTCTGTTGTGGGGGAGGAAGGGAAAGGAGATTGTGAGCCGCTCTGAGACTCTTCGGAGTGGAGGGTGGGATATAAATCCAATATCATCATCTTCTTCTTCTGCACACAAAGCAGAGGCTTGATTCATGGACCGCAACCCCTCACAGTCTCAGCTTATCCCCAGATGGCAAAGTTCTCTGCCAAGAGGACAATCAGTGGCTTTAGAGGACCAGGGGGAATGTCACCAGCATCCTGAGTCACCTGATCTGCACTGAGCTGGTATGTGCAATACCACCCTCGGCCACCTTCAGTGGTGGTGCTAGAGTGCAACAGAGGGCAGCCCTGCAGCTCCATCCTCCAGTAAGCAGCCATGATGGTATAGAACAGGGGTGTTAAATGTATGGCCTGAGGGCCGGATCAGACACCTGGAGGGCTCCCATCAGGCACATAAGCAACTCACTGTCACCTGCTTCCTTCTCCCTCTCTTGCTTCCTTCTGCATCTCAGCTTGCTTTGCCAGGCTTGCTCAATCGCACAGCAGAGCTATAGAGGAACGCCTCTGTTTTCTCCATTGGCGGACCAGCACATGATGGAACTTATTTCTTTCTTTATTTTATTGTATCAAATTTATATCCCGCCCTCCCCTCATGGGCTCAGGGCGGCTCACAACAATGAAAACAAACAAACATTTAAAACCGGATACACAATAAAATCATTTCCATGTATTTTACGATCGTCGCATCCAAGATGTACATTGATATTCTGATTATTCCAATGTTTTTGGTTTCAGTTCTTTCAGGTCAGTGAGATTGCCAGTGCTGTGGAATAACAGCCATTTCCCCCTAACCATTGAAAGCAAATTTGAACAATTCGGTCTTACAGGCCCTGCGGAACGGTGGCAGGTCACGCAGGGCCCGGATGTTTTCGGGGAGAGAGTTCCACAAAGTGGGGTCTATTACTGAGAACGCTCTGGCTCTAGAGCTGGTCAATTGAGCTTCTTTCAGTCCAGGGATCTTGAGACCCTGAACGTAGTGCTCTCTGGGGCACGTATGGGAAAGGCGGTCCCAAAGGTAGACAGGTCCCAGGCCATATAGGGCTTTAAAGGTCATAACCAGCACCTTGAAAAGAATCTGGAACGCCACAGGCAGCCAGTGTAATGTTTCCAGCGCAGGTTGAATGTGCTCCCGTACAGGTAGCTCCATTAGCAACCTGGCTGACGCATTTTGCACCAGCTGCAGCCTCCAAAGTTGAGTCAGGGGCAGCCCCACGTAGAGGGTGTTGCAGTAGTCCATTATTGGAAAATGCATTTAAAGTTAAAGTTGCTTTCTTTCCACCTCTCCTTCACTCCCCCATCTTCCTTCCTTCCTTCCTCCCTTCCATCCTCCCTCCCTCCCATCCTCCCTCCCTTCCATCCTCCCTCCCTCCCTCCTTTCCTCCCTCTCTCCTTCCTCCCTCCCTTCCATCCTCCCTCCCTCCTTTCCTTCCTCCCTCGCTTCCTTCCATCCTCCTTCCCTCCCTCCCTTCCTCCCTCCCTTCCATCCTCCCTCCCTCTCTCCCTCCCTTCCATCCTCCCTCCCTCCTTCTTCCTTCCTCCCTCCCTTCCATCCTCCCTCTCTCCTTTCCTTCCTCCCTCCCTTCCATCCTCCCTCCCTCCTTTCCTTCCTCCCTCCCTTCCATCCTCCCTCCCTCTCTCCCTTCCTCCCTCCCTTCCATCCTCCCTCCCTCTCTCCCTCCCTTCCATCCTCCCTCCCTCCTCTTCCCTTCCTCCCTCCCTTCCATCCTCCCTCTCTCCTTTCCTTCCTCCCTCCCTTCCATCCTCCTTCCCTCCCTTCCTCCCCACCCTCACTTCCTCCTCACTTCCTTCCTTCCTCCCTCCCTTCCTTGTCTCGCGGCTCTCAACATCTGATGTTTATTCTGTGTGGCTCTTACATTAAGCAAGTTTGGCCCCCTCTGCTCTACAGTATTCCAAATGAGACGACACCATAGATCGATGCAGGGGTGTTACAAGATCAGCTGATTTATTCTCAGTACTTTTCCTAATAATCCCTAACTCAGAGTTTGCCCTTTTTTTTCCTTTTTACTGCTACAGCATACTGGGTTGACACTTTTATTGAGATCTCCACTACAGCCCCAAGATCTTTTTCCATCTCAGCCTCGGCCAGTTCAGACCCCGTTAGCCTATGCTTGAAGTTGGGATTTTTTTCTGTCCCAACGTTCATCGCTTTATACTTACCCGCAGGCCCTTGAATTCAGCAGGAGCTCACAGGAGAGCAGCTCTTGAACCTTTCCGAGGGTTCCCCCTCTTCCTCCCCACCTACCTTGAATAGAGGTGCAGCTGCATAACAATCCCTGGATTAGAGAGCAGGCAGGCCAGCCAGCCACCACGGGCTTTGCCACACCCCCAGCTACCCTCATGAACCCCTGGAGAAGCCCACGCCACCCTTTCTCTGCTTCTTATGTGATTTTGAGCAATGGGTGGCTTGCTGGCCTTTTGACTGGAGGGGGGAGCCCAGGAGAGCCCCAGGCAAGTGAGCCTGCTTGGGCTGGCTGAATCTCTAGCCAGTCCAAGCAGGCTCGCTCGCCCGGGGCTCTCCTTTCTTGCATTGGGTTGCTTTTAGCTGGGAGGGGTGCGGCGGCATATGCTAATGAGCTATGCTAACGAGCTCCACCACCTGTTTTTCGACAAAACGACCCCTGCTTACCAGCATTGGACTTCATATGCCCAGTTGGCGGAGGTCCTCTTGGAGCTCTTCCCAGCCAGCCTTGGTTGTCACCATTCTGAATCACTGGGTGTCATCTGCAAACCTGGCCACTATTCTCCTCCCCCCTGGTTCCAGATCATTTACGAATCAATTAAATAGTACTAGCCCTCTGGGATCCCCCTGCTTTTTTCCCTCCATCGGAAGAACATTTTCCCTCATAATTGGAGAGGGAGGTTTGATTTATACCCCACCCTTCACTCAAGTCTCAGGGCAGTGTTCAATCTCCTAAAGGTCAAGGTCGTCCCCTGCGCAAGCACCAGTCGTTTCCGACTCTGGGGTGACGTTGCTTTCACGACGTTTTCACGGCAGACTTTTGATGGGGTGGTTTGCCCTTGCCTTCCCCGGTCATCTACGCTTTCCCCCCAGCAAGCTGGGTCCTCATTTGACTGACCTCAGAAAGATGGAAGGCTGAGTCAACCTTGAGCCCGCTACTTGAAAACCCAGCTTCCGCCGGGATCGAACTCAGGTCGTGAGCAGAGCTTAGGACTGCAGTACCAGCTTCCAGCTTCCACCAGAGCCAGCTACCTGAACCTGGAGCTACCTGAACCAGACTGCAGTACTGTAGCTTTACCACTCTGCGCCACAAGGGGGAGGTCTTTGTGAGTTTCCTGCCTTGTGCAGGAAGTTGGACTAGATGACACTGAAAGTCCCTTCCAACTCTATGATTCTATGATTCTTTTCCTTCCTCTCCCCACCACAGACACCCTGTGAGGTAGGTGGGACCGAAAGTGCTCTTTTGAGAACTACTCTTCAGAGAATGGCTTTGAGAGAGCTGTGACTGACCCAAGGTCACACCAGCAGGTGCATGTGGAGGAGTGGGGAATCAAACCCAGACCTCCCAGGTTAGAGTCTACGCTCATTTTAACTGGCAATGTCAGGGATTGACCCCTGGAGCTTCTGTATGTACGGCTGGCCATTATCTCAGTTTTCCACAAGAAACTGCCTTCTTCTGAATCAGACCGTTGGCCTATCAGAGTCAGAATTGTCTGCTCAGACTGGCAGCTGCTCTGCAGGGGCTTGAGCGGAGGTCTTTCCCATCACCTGCTAACTGATCATTTCATTAACTGGAGATGCCGGGGATTGAACCTGGGACTTTCTGCTCTACCACTGAGCCACAGCCCTTCTCCATTAGTCTGCAGAGTGTCAAGCTGAGGTCTTTCCCATCGCCTCCTGCCTGGTCCTTTCCACTGGAGGTGCTGGGGATTGAACCTGGGACCTTCTGCATACTGGGCAGATGCTCTTCCACTGAGCCACAGCCCTTCTCCATTAGTCTCCAGGGTCTCAGGAAGAGGTCTTTCCCATCACCTCCTTCCCGGTTCTTTTAACTGGAGATGCCAGGGATTGAACCTGGGACCTTCTGCATGCCAAGCAGAGGCTCTGCCACTGAGTCATGGCCCTTCTCCATTAGTCTCCAGAGTCTCAAGCTGAGGTCTTTCCCATCACCTCCTGCCTGGTCCTTTCAACTGGAGATGCTGGGGATCGAACTGGGGACATTCTGCATGCTGAGCAGATGTTCTACCACTGAGCCACAGCCCTTCTCCATTAGTCTCCAGGGTCTCAGGCTGAGGCCTTTTCCATCACCTCCTACCCGGTTCTTTTAACTGGAGATGCTGGGGATTGAACCTGGGACCTTCTGCATACGGAGCAGATGCTCTACCACTGAGCCACAGCCCTTCTCCATTAGTCTCCAGGGTCTCAGGCTGATGTCTTTCCCATCACCTCCTGCCCGGTTCTTTTAACTGGAGATGCCGGGGATTGAACCTGGGACCTTCTGCATGCCAAGCAGAGGCTCTGCCACTGAGTCATGGCCCTTCTCCATTAGTCTCCAGAGTCTCAAGCTGAGGTCTTTCCCATCACCTCCTGCCTGGTCCTTTCAACTGGAGATGCTGGGGATCGAACTGGGGACATTCTGCATGCTGAGCAGATGTTCTACCACTGAGCCACAGCCCTTCTCCATTAGTCTCCAGGGTCTCAGGCTGAGGCCTTTTCCATCACCTCCTACCCGGTTCTTTTAACTGGAGATGCTGGGGATTGAACCTGGGACCTTCTGCATACGGAGCAGATGCTCTACCACTGAGCCACAGCCCTTCTCCATTAGTCTCCAGGGTCTCAGGCTGATGTCTTTCCCATCACCTCCTGCCCGGTTCTTTTAACTGGAGATGCCGGGGATTGAACCTGGGACCTTCTGCTTACCAAGTCGATACTCTACCACTGAGCCGCAGTTTGTATCGTTTGGAAGGAGCCTGCAGACCGAGTGCAACGGTGAGCATCAGCCTGATGGGGAAAGCATGACTCACCCAGAGCCATCCATTGCAGAGAGAGGACTGCTACCCATTTGTCTTTCCTTCCTTTCCTATGATGACAACTTTCTTCCTGGTGAGACCATGTATGTAGGGTGTCCTTTCAAGCTGCAGCCCGTGTGTGTGTAGGGGTGGTGGTAAAGAGAGGCACCTGCCTTCCCCAGGTTCTGCTGGGATGGCTTCTTCCTCCTTTATGGCTTGCAAACAGTGGTTCCCATAACAACCGTTCATACAGCCAATGCTTTCTTGGTTCCACGTGGCTTCCTTTGGTTACATCACAAGCCTCGCTATGGAGTTCTGGGGAGCGTCTATCATTCTCAAGGGGGTAGCAACTAGAGCAGGGGTGTCAAACGTGCAGCCTGGGGGCCGGGTCAGGCCCTCAGAGGGCTCCTATCAGGCCCCTGAACAACTGGCTGTCATCTGCTTCCTTCTCCGCCTGCAGCATTTCTCCCATGGGATCCAGGGAACTGGGCAAAGGAAGCTCTGGCTCTTTCCTTCTTTCCCCAGGGGACTGGGGGGGGGGAGCCTCAGCCAACAGAAGAAAGAGAGACTTGCCTTGGAAACCCTACCGAAGGAGAAGGACGAGGAGGAGAAGCAGAAGGAGGAGGAGGAGGAGGAGAAGGTGAAGGTGGTGGTGGTATTGGATTTATAGGTAGGGCTGAGAGTTCTCCCAGAAGCTGCCCTTTTGAGGACAACTCTGTGAGAACTATGGATGACCCAAGGGCATTCCAGCAGGTGCAAGTGAAGGAGTGGGGAATCAAACCCGGTTCTCCCAGATAAGAGAGCTCTGGCTGACCCAAGGCCATTCCAGCAGATGCAAGTGGAGGAGTGGGGAATCAAACCTGGTTCTCTTAGATAAGAGTCTGCACACTTAAGCACTACACCAAACTGGTGTAAAGGTAAAGGCAGTCCTCTGTGCAAGCACTGAGTTCTTGCCAACCCATGGGATGACATCACATCAGGACGTTTTCTTGACAAGACTTTTGACGGGGTGGCTTGCCACTGCCTTCCCCAGTCATCTCCATTTTCCCCCCCAGCAAGCTGGGTACTCCTTTGACCAACCTCGGAAGGATGGAAGGCTGAGTCAACGTTGAGCTGGCTACCTGAACCCAGCTTCTCCTGGGATCAAACTCAGGTCGTGAGCAGAGCTTGGACTGCAGTGTCCCACTCCACACCCCAGGGCTCTTGCTGTAAACTAGATAGCAAAAACAACAGACATGAGAAGCCATATTCCTTCCTGGAGGCATGGAGCTTGTCCCTGATAAAAAGGGAAACTGTTCAGATGGGCCTATTGGTCAGATCCAGCAGGGCTCTTCTCAGGTACTTACATGCTACCCGAAGACGTCACCATTTCCAAATTAAGGATTGTCCATAATTATTCATCCTACATTGAAAGGGACATAATTCTGTTATTCCAATGGGTTTGCAAACCACCCCATCAAAAAGTCTGCCGTGGAAACGTTGTGAAAACAACATCATCCCAGAGTCGGAAACGACCGGTGCTTGCACAGGGGACGACCTTTACGATTTTAATGTGTTTGCACATTGGAATGAGGAGTCTATCTCAGGGTTTGGCCACAAACTGGCTTAATGCAAGAGCCATGTAGAATAAATGTCAGATGTTTGAGAGCCGCACGACATGAACGTCAGATGTCTGAGAGCTGCGAGACAGGGAGGGAGGGAAGTGAAGAAGAAGAAGAAGAAGAAGAAGAAGAAGAAGATATTGGCTTTATATCCCGCCCTCCACTCCGAAGAGTCTCAGAGCGGCTCACAATCTCCTTTCCCTTCCTCCCCCACAACAGACACCCTGTGAGGTAGATGAAGATATTGGATTTATATCCCACCCTCCACTCCGAAGAATCTCAGAGCAGCTCACAATCTCCTTTCCCTTCCTCCCGCACAACAGACACTCTGTGAGGTAGATGAAGGTATCGGATTTATATCCCGCCCTCCACTCCGAAGAGTCTCAGAGCAACTCACAATCTCCTTTACCTTCCTCCCCCACAACAGACACCCTGTGAGGTAGATGAAGATATTGGATTTACATTCCGCCCTCCACTCCGAAGAGTCTCAGAGTGGCTCACACTATCCTTTCCCTTCCTCCCCCACAACAGACACCCTGTGAGGTAGATGAAGATACTGGTTTTATATCCTGCCCTCTACTCCAAAGAGTCTCAGAGCGGCTCACAATCTCCTTTCCCTTCCTCCCCCACAACAGACACCCTGTGAGGTGGGTGGGGCTGGAGAGGGCTCTCACAGCAGCTGCCCTTTCAAGGACAACCCCTGCCAGAGCTCTGGCTGACCCAAGGCCATTCCAGCAGGTGCAAGTGGAGGCGGGGGGGATCAAACCCGGTTCTCCCAGATAAGAGTCCGCACACTTCACCACTACACCAAATTGGCAAAGAGATGGAGGAGGGGCAAGGAAGAGAGAGGTGGAAAGAAAGCAACTTTAAATGCATTCTCCAAGCTGCCAGCTGGCTTGGAGAAGTGATTTAAAGAGAGACATGCTTTCTGCAAGCCAGCTGACAGGACGTCAAGAGCTGTGCGTGAAAGAGCCACATGTGGCTGTGAAGCCACAATTTGCCCCCCCCCCCTTCTTTCAGAGAGACTCCCAACTTCCCCCGGAAGCCAGGCTCTCCTGGAATGAATCCAAAGTGAGCCGAAAGAATAGCACAGCCACGTTTCCCCGGCGAGCAAGGTTTCAGGACCACGGACAGCGACAGTTAATAACGGAGGGGAGCCATTAACGCAGCAAGGCCTTCCCATGTGACTTTTAAAAATAGAATTTCTCTTGCTGTAAACTCATCTCAGATGCACAGCCCAGGATGATCCATTGCAGTCTAGGAGGAGGAGGTTGGCCTCTGGCGCCGGAAAGGGGCCAAACCACTTTCCTCCCCTTGCTTCATCTGCTGCGAGCCCTTTCCGTCTCTTTGAGTTTCACCCTACCCTTCCTCCAAGCAGGCCTTGAACTCAGCAGGAGCTCACAGGAGAGCAGTTCCTGAACCTTTCTGAGGGTTCCCCCTCCTCCTCCCCACCTACCTATCTTGTCCATTGACTAGGAGGTGCAGCTGCATAACAATCCCTGGATTAGGAGAGCGGGCGGGCAGCCAGCCACCAGGGGCTTTGCCACGCCCCCAGCGGCCCTCATTCACCCCTGGAGAAGCCCACGCCACCCTTTCTCCACTTCTTATGGGATTTTGGGTGGAAGGTGGCCTTTTGACTGGGGGGGGTCAGCCCAGGAGAGCCCCAGGCGAGAGAGGCCTGCTTGGGCTGGCTGGATCTCTAGCTAGCCCAAGAAGGCCTCGCTTGCCCGGGGCTCTCCTTTCTTGAATCAGGTTGCTTTTGGCTTTGGGGGGGGCAGCATATGCTAATGAGTTGTGTTAAGGGACTCCACCACTTATTTTTCTACAAAACCACCCCTGCCTCCAAGTATTGTATTTACTCACCTGATGCTCTTCCAGAGGGCCTGTAAAACCGAAAGGTTCTACCAGGTGTATGGCAGAGGCAACGAGAGGTTTTAGGTTGGTCCCTCCTTTCTTTCCTGCCACCGACTCTGCCTTAATATCAGTCATAGGATCATAGACTCATAGAGTTGGAAGAGACCTCCAGGGTCATCGAGTCCAACCCCCTGCACAAGGCAGGAAACTCACAAACACCTCCCCATAAATTCACAGGATCTTCATTGCTGTCAGATCGCCCTCTAGCCTCTGCTTCAAAACCTCCAAGGAAGGAGAGCCCACCACCTCCCAAGGAGGAAGCCTGTTCCACTGAGGAACCGCTCTAGCGGTCAAGAAGTTCTTCCTAATGTGGAGCCAGAAACTCTTTTCCTTGCTGTAAACCACCCCCCAGTCAAAAGACCAGCTAGACGGCCATCTGACAGCAATGAAGATCCTGTGAATTTAGGGGGAGGTGTTTGTGAGTTTCCTGCATTGTGCAGGGGGTTGGACTAGATCGCCCTAGAGGTCCCTTCCAACTCAGAGGAGGTGGTGGGCTCTCCTTCCTTGGAGGTTTTGAAACAGAGGCTAGATGGCCATCTGACAGCAATGAAGATCCTGTGAATTTAGGGGGAGGGGTTTGTGAGTTTCCTGCATTGTGCAGGGGGTTGGACTAGATGACCCAAGAGGTCCCTTCCAACTCTACGATTTTGTGATTCTAAGCCACCCGCCACCCAAAATCACATCAGCAGTCATAACATCTCCCGATGCATGATACACAACCCTTCCCTTGAGAACTGGAAATTGTGCCTTATGCACCATCTGTTGCAATGTTCACTTTTGAATATTAACCATTTTAATCGATGTTGTGTTTATTGTTTTACCCATTGTTGTTACCCGCACTGAGGCCCGTTGTACAGGGGCTGGGGGGATAGAAATCAAATAAATAACCCTGCAAAGTGGGTTAGGCTGAAAACGCACGACTGGCCCAGGGTGGGCCAGAGAGCTTCCAGGGCCCAAGTGGAGACTCGAACCTGAGTCTCCCAGAAACTAGTCCGGCGCTCTTAAACCACTACACCATACTGTCTGGGTATCATGCATATAGTCACAACAACCCTGTGAGGTAGTTTAATCTGAGAGAAACTGCCCTGTCCAGAGTCCCCTGATGGGCTTCATGGCTGAGCAGGGATTTGAATCCAGATCGTCGTGATGATTCGGTGTAGTGTAGTCCTGAGCAAGTGAGAAGCGCCTCTCCTTCTCTGCTGAGCAACCACAAAGAGCCGTGAAAGTAGGGAAAGAGTGAAAGTATTCCGGTTGTGTTCGACTATCGTAACAACCGTGATGAAACCCGTGCAGCCCGTTTGGTGTAGTGGTTAAGAGCCATGGATTCTAATCTAGAGAACTGGGTTTGATTCCCCACACCTCCTCCACATGCAGCCAGCTTGGTGTCCTTGGGTCAGTCCCAGCTCTCTCAGAGCTGTCCTCTCAACAGCAGTTCTCTCAGAGCTTTCTCAGCCCCACCTACCTCACAGGGTGTCTGTTGTGGAGAGGGGAAGGGAAGGAGATTGTCAGCCACTCTGAGACTCTGAGTGAAGGGCAAGGTATGAATCCTCCTCCTCCTCCTCTTCTTCTTCTTCTTCTTCTTCTTCTTCTTCTTCTTCTTCTTCCTGTCTCAATACTCTAACCAGTACACCACACTATGGTCTTCTTCTATCAGGCCCCCAAGCCACTGGCTGTCATCTGCTTCCTTCTCCCTATCATTAGCTGCGTGAATCTTTGCTGCATTGTTTTGCATGGTGGAGGGTTTTGAGTTCAAGGTGTGTTCCAGAAAATAATGTCTTGTCACAAATTCTGTTCCTGCTTCCACAAATGGGAGAGGTTCTGAGGCACTAAAGAGAGAAGGGCGGAGTATAAATCTATGGTCTTCTTATTCAGTTATCTCCAGACTATAGAAATGAGTTTTCAGCTCAACATTAGAAAGAACTTCCTGACTGTTAGAGCGGTTCCTCAGTGGAACAGGCTTCCTCGGGAGGTGGTGGGCTCTCCTTCCTCGGAGGTTTTTAAACAGAGGCTAGAGAGCCATCTGACAACAATGAAGATCCTGTGAATTTAGGGGGAGGTGTTTGTGAGTTTCCTGCATTGTGCAGGGGGTTGGACGAGATGACTATGGGGGGTTCCTTCCAACACTATGATTGGAGTGATTTGGAAGGTGATTTGTATGGCATTTTCCCCCTACTGAGGTCTTCGCCCTTCCCAAACTCTCCAGGCACCATCTCCCAAATCTCCAGGAATTTCAAAACCCAGAGTTGGCAACATGAAGGGGAGGGGAGGCCTTGCTAGTTGACAGTAGCACTTTCTGGATCGGGCCCTGTGAACTTTTGTATTTGTGAAGTTCCTACATTGCGCAGGGGGTTGGACTAGATGACCCGGGGGGTCCCTTCCAGCTCTATGATTCTACGATTCCTCTTCGGGCCTCATGCCCATTTCTTCTCCCATCCGACAACATGACTAACTGATCTGGAAGATCACTTAGCAACCTTCCATCTTAATTACTCTCTCCTGCATGCAGGCAAATGCCAGATGCTTTGTGCTAAGTGTCTTTCGACTGATGACAGGGCTCTGTCCTTCAACCGCGGCTGACTCATACCTGCCTCTTGTCTGGGGAATTGGATCTGGTTGCATAAGAATGTTGCGTTCCCCGCTCGCCTCCCGCCCCACCCCATCTCTCCCCTCCCACACTTTCGCTCAGCAGTGTACACTTTCTCAGGTTAGCCAAGGAAATGGCACATCGATCAGAGGAGGCTCGGTTGGATGACCAGGGGCAGCTGTTCTACATCGGAGAGGATAAAGGTGTTGACGTAGAATCATGGAAGAGACCTCCGGGGTCATCTAGTCCAACCCCCTGCACAATGCAGGAAACTCACAAACCCCTCCCCCTAAATTCGCAGGATCTTCGTTGCTGTCAGATGGCCCTCTAGCCTCTGTTTCAAAACCTCCAAGGAAGGAGAGCCCACCACCTCCCAAGGAGGAAGCCTGTCCCACTGAGGAATCGCTCTAACAGTCAGGAAGTTCTTCCTGATGTTGAGCCGGAAACTCTTCTGATTTAATTTCAACCCGTTGGTTCTGGTCCTACCTTCCGGGGCCACAGAAAACAATTCCACCCCATCCTCTATAGGACAGCCCTTCAAGTCCTTGAAGATGGCGATCCTATCACCTCTCAGCCGCCTCCTCTCCAGGCTAAACATGCTCAGCTCCTTCAACCTTTTCTCACAGGACTTGGTCTCCAGACCCCTCACCATCTTCATTGTCCTCCTCGGGACCCGTTCCAGCTTGTCTGTATCCTTCAATGGCTGGGGCTGATGGGAGTTGTAGGCAAAAAACATCTGGAGAGCTACCGTTGGCCACCCCTGCTCTATGTGACAGCCCTTCAAGGACTTGAAGATGGTGATCCTCTCACCTCTCAGCCGCCTCCTCTCCAGGCTAAACATCCCCAGCTCCTTCAACCTTTCCTCATAGGACTTGGTCTCCAGACCCCCTCACCATCTTTGTCGCCCTCCTCAGGACCCCTTCCAGCTTGCAGTGGAAGCTTGTATTTGACATGCAGTGGTATCTGGTAGTTGACGACTGACCTGAAACAGCGTGCAGTATCTGACAGGCCGTCCCCTTAAATCAGCGATTACTGCATGCCGTGCAGAGACATGCACCGGAGAACCACAAGAGAACTGCCACGTTTAAAGTGAGAGATGATGGGCAACAAGACTCCCTTTGAGCTGTGGAGTTTTTGTGAGCAAAAAATCTACTTTGTGAGCTGGGCCTTTTTTTTTGTAGCAGGAACTCCTTTGTATGTTCCAACAAACACCCGTCTGATGTAGCCAATCCTCTGCTTGCTAGAATGGCTTTGGGTCAGCCATAGCTCTCGCAGGAGTTGTCCTTGAAAGGGCACCTTCTTGGAGAGCTCTCTCAGCGCCACCCATCTCACAGGGTGTCTCTTGTGGGGGAAGAAGATAAAGGAGATTGTAAGATGCTCTGAGACTGATTCAGAGAGAAGGGTGGGGTATAAATCTACGGTCTTCTTCTTCACTTATCTCCAGATCACAGAAATGAGTTTCCAGCTCAACATTAGGAAGAATTTCCTGACCATTACAGTGGTTCCTCAGTAGAACAGGCTTCCCTGGGAGGTGGTGGGGCTCTCCTTCCTTGGAGGTTTTGAAACAGAGACTAGATGGCCATCTGACAGCAATGAAGATCCTGTGAATTTAGGGGGAGGTGTTTGTGGGTTTCCTGCTTTGTGCAAGGGGTTGGACTAGATGACCCTGGAGGTCCCTTCCAACTCTAGGATTCTGTTAGGAAGAACTTCCTGAGAGTTAGAGCGGGTTCCTCAGTAGAACAGGCTTCATTGGGAGGTGGTGGGCTCTCCTTCCTTGGAGGTTTTTAAGCAGAGGCTAGATGGCCATCTGACAGCAATGAAGATCCTGTGGATTTAGGGGGAGGTGTTTGTGGGTTTCCTGCTTTGTGCAAGGGGTTGGACTAGATGACCCTGGAGGTCCCTTCCAACTCTAGGATTCTGTTAGGAAGAACTTCCTGAGAGTTAGAGCGGTTCCTCAGTAGAACAGGCTTCATTGGGAGGTGGTGGGCTCTCCTTCCTTGGAGGTTTTTAAGCAGAGGCTAGATGGCCATCTGACAGCAATGAAGATCCTGTGGATTTAGGGGGAGGGGTTTGTGAGTTTCCTGCATTGTGCAGGGGGTTGGACTAGATGACCTTGGAGGTTCCTTCCAACTCTAGGATTCTGTTAGGAAGAACTTCCTGATGGTTAGAGCGGTTCCTCAGTGGAACAGGCTTCCTCCTTGGGAGGATTCTATTAGGAAGAACTTCCTGACCGTTAGAGCAGTTCCTCAGTGGAACAGGCTTCCTCCTTGGGAGGTGGTGGGCTCTCCTTCCTTGGAGGTTTTTCAACAGAGGCTAGATGGCCCTCTGACAGCAATGAAGATCCTATGAATTTAGGGGGAGGTGTGAGTTTCCTGCATTGTGCAGGGGGTTGGACTAGTTGACCCTGGGGGTCCCTTCCAACTCTATGATTCTTCTGTAGCAAATGCAAGCTTTGGAAGGTGATTTGTATGGCATTCTCCCCCTACTGAGGTCTTCGCCCTCCTCAAACTCTCCAGGCACCATCTTCCAAATCTCCAGGAATTTCAAAACCCAGAGTTGGCAACTTGAAGGGGAGGGGAGGCCTTACTAGCTGAGAGTAGCACCTTCTGGATCGGGACCTGCCCTCTGAGAAACACCACCAGTGGTCTCCTCTGCTGCTCATCCTCCAATGAATGATGCATGAGGTTTTATTAATACCCCCACAGAAAGCCCATCAATTATTGATGCTATTGCTAAAAGAGACAACCTTCTCGGAGTCCCATGGAGCATGCTCAGCTGTGGGCTTTTTTCCCCTGCAATGGATACGAGGAGGAGGTGGAGGAGAAGAAGAAGCAGAAGCACTGACGCATGCTCAGCTGTGGACTTTTTCTCCCTGCAATGGACAAGAGAAGGAGGAGGAGAAGGAGAAAGAGAAGAAGAAGGAGAAGAAGAAGAAGCACTGACGCATGCTCAGCTGTGGACTTCTTCTCCCCGCAATGGACAAGAGGAGGAGGAGAAGGAGAAAGAGAAGAAGAAGGAGAAGTAGAAGAAGAAGAAGCACTGATGCATGCTCAGCTGACTTTTTCTCCCTGCAATGGACAAGAGAAGGAGGAGGAGAAGGAGAAGTAGAAGAAGAAGCACTGACGCATGCTCAGCTGTGGGCTTTTTCTCCCCGCAATGGACAAGAGAAGGAGAAGAAGCGCTGACATATGCTCAGCTGTGAGCTTTTTCTCCCTGCAATGGACAAGAGAAGGAGAAGAAGGAGGAGAAAAGAAGAAGGAGAAGGAGAAGCACTGACGTATGCTAAGCTGTGGGCTTTTTCTCCCCACAATGGACAGGAGAAGGAGAAGAAGGAGGAAAAGGAAAAGGAGGAGAAGCGCTGATGTATGCTCAGCTGTGGGCTTTTTCTCCCTGCAATGGGCAAGAGAAGAAGGAGGAGAAGGGGAAGAAGGAGAAGAAGAAGCGCTGATGTATGCTCAGCTGTGGGCTTTTTCTCCCGCAATGGACAAGCTAAGAAAAAGGAAAAGGACAAGAAGGAGGAGGAGGAGGAGAAGAAGAAGAAGAAGAGTTGGATTTATACCCCGCCCTTCACACAGAATCTCAGAGTGGCTTCCAATCCCCTTCCTCTCCCCATGACAGACACCCTGTGAGGTAGGTGGGGCTAAGAGAGCTCTTAGAGAACTGCTCTTGAGAGAACAGCTCTGAGAGAGCTGGGACTGACCCAAGCTCACCCAGCTGGCTGCCTGTGGAGGAAGAGTGAGGAGAACCAGTTTGGTGTAGTGGTGAAGTGCGCAGACTCTTATCTGGGAGAACTGGGCTTGATTCCCCACTCCTCCCCTTGCACCTGCTGGAATGGCCTTGGGTCAGCTTTAGCTCTCGTAGGAGTTGTCCATGAAAGGGCACCTGCTGTAAGAGCTCTCTCAGCCCCACCTCACAGGGTTTCTGTTGTGGGGGGGGAGGTAAAGGAGATTGTGAGCTGCTCTGAGACTCTGAGATTCAGAGTATAGGGCGGGATATAACTCCAATATCTTCTTCTTCTTCTTCAAATCCTGTCCCCCCAAAAATTAAAACTCGCCACTCTTAAGCACTAAGGGAGGGAGGGACGGTGGCTCAGTGGTAGAGCATCTGCTTGGGAAGCAGAAGGTCCCAGGTTCAATCCCTGGCATCTCCAAAAAAGGGTCCAGGCAAATAGGTGTGAAAAACCTCAGCTGGAGACCCTGGAGAGCCGCTGGCAGTCTGAGAAGACAATACCGACTTTGATGGACCAAGGAGGGTCTGATTCAGTAGAAGGCAGCTTCATATGTTCACTACACCAAACCGGCTCTCAGAAAGCCTGAATGTGAGAAATTTCTTGAACACACTTGCAAGGTACAACAGCATTCAGTGGCAAAGACCCATGAAGGTTCCACGGGTAACCTGGAGGTCACAACTATATTCACATGCAATTATATGCAAAGACCTCTTCCCTGTTTATAATCAGATTATTAGGGCGTCAAGAACCTTGGGAGTTAAAAAAAAAGAGCTTAAACAATTAACCAGAACCTAATCAACACATATCGCCGCCTAGTGGTATTTAAAAGAAAATGCAGCCATTACCTTCAAAGGGGAGCGCAGCCAGCCGGCCATGCTGGGCTAGAGCCAGATTCCAATAATGCCAGATTCTTATCTCCAAGGGGGCGTGGCAACCTCTGCTTCTTTCTCCCAGCATGCCTGGCTGAAACCGGACTTCTTTTTGAACCAGGTCCTATTCAGCTGACATCTGTCGGGGAGGTAGAGTTGCCAACCTCCAGGTGGGACCTGGAGATCTCCCGCTTTTGCAATTGACCTCCAGACAACCGAGGTCGGTTCCCCTGCGGGAAACAGCTGCTTTGGAAGGTGGATTCTATGGCATCATACCCCAACAAAGTCCCTCCCCTCCCCAAACCCTGCCTTTTCCAGGCTCCACCCCCAAAATCTCCAGGTGTTTTGCTGGGAACTCAACTGAGAGCCAGTATGGTGTAGTGGTTAAGTGTGTGGACGCTTATCGGGGAGAACCGGGTTTGATTCCCCACTCCTCCACTTGCACCTGCTGGAATGGCCTTGGGTCAGCCAAAGCTGTGGCAGAGGTTGTCCTTGAAAGGGCAGCTGCTGTGAGAGCCCTCTCAGCCCCACCCACCTCACAGGATGTCTATTGTGGGGGAGGAAGGTGAAGGAGATTGTGAGCCGCTCTGAGACTCTTCGGAGTGGAGGGCGGGATATAAATCCAATATCTTCATCTACCTCACAGGGTGTCTGTTGTGGGAGAGGAAGGGAAAGGAGATTGTGAGCCCCTCTGAGACTCTTCGGAGTGGAGGGCGGGATATAAATCCAGTATCTTCATCTACCTCACAGGGTGTCTGTTGTGGGGGAGGAAGGTAAAGGAGATTGTGAGCCCCTCTGAGACTCTTCGGAGTGGAGGGCGGGATATAAATCCAGTATCTTCATCTACCTCACAGGGTGTCTGTTGTGGGGGAGGAAGGGAAAGGAGATTGTGAGCCGCTCTGAGACTCTTCGGAGTGGAGGGCGGGATATAAATCCAGTATCTTCATCTACCTCACAGTGTGTCTGTTGTGGGGGAGGAAGGGAAAGGAGATTGTGAGCCCCTCTGAGACTCTTTGGAGTGGAGGGCGGGATATAAATCCAGTATCTTCATCTACCTCACAGGGTGTCTGTTGTGGGGGAGGAAGGGAAAGGAGATTGTGAGCCGCTCTGAGACTTCGGAGTGGAGGGCAGGATATAAATCCAATATCTTCTTCTACCTCACAGGGTGTTTGTTGTGGGGGAGGAAGGGAAAGGAGATTGTGAGCCCCTCTGAGACTCTTCTGAGTGGAGGGCGGGATATGAATCCAATGTCGTCGTCTATCTCAACGGAGTCTATGGCGGGCAGTCACAGGTGCACAAGAACACGCATGAAGCTGCCTTCTATGGAATCAAACCCCTGGTCCTTCATGGTCAGTCTTGCCTACTCAGACTGGCAGCAGCTATCTAAGGCAGGGTGTCGAACTCATTTGTTATGTGGGCCGGATCTAACAGAAATTGGGCTGGGCCACGTGCGTCATGAAACATAACGCCTGGTAGCAGAGATGTAAACGTTATAAAAGGCAGAGACAAACGCAAAAACTTTAAAAAAAAAAAACTTTAAATAAAGCATGCTTAAAATATTAGCACTTGTTGGTCTTAAAGATGCTTTCTTTGTATCTCTCCCATGGGATCCAGGCACTGGGCAAAAGGAAGCTCTGGCTCTTTCCTTCCTTCCCCAGGGACTAAGAGGGGGAGGAGCCTCAGCCAATGGAGAAAAATAAGAGGCTCTGCTCTGCTTCTCCTACGTGACTGAGAAAGCCTCGCAAAGCAAGCTGAGATGTGGGAGGAAGCAAGAGAAAAGGAGAAGGAAGCAGATGACAGCCAGTTGCTCGGGGGCTGCATGTTTGACCCCCCCTGCTCTAAGGTCGAGGTCTTTCACACAGGGCTTTTTTTGTAGCAGGAACTCCTTGCATATTAGGCCACACACCCCCCTAATGTAGCCAATCCTCCAAGAGCTTCCAGGGCTCTTAGACAAGGACCTACCATAAGCTCCAGGAGGATTGGCTACATCAGGGGGTGTGGCCTGATATGCACAGGAGGTCCTGCTAGAATTCCTACAGGGCTCTTCGTACAGGGCCTACTGTAAGCTCAGGAGGATTGGCTACATCAGGGGTGTGGCCTAATTATGCAAAGGAGGTCCTGCTAGAATTCCTTAAAGGGCTCTTCGTACAGGGCCTGCTGTAAGCTCCAGGAGGATTGGCTGCACTAAGGGGTGTGGGCCTAATATGCAAAGGAGGTCTGCTAGAATTCCTTGCAGGGCTCTTAGTACAGGGCCTGCCGTAAGCTCCAGGAGGATTGGCTACATCAGGGGGTGTGGCCTAATATGCAAAGGAGGTCCTGCTAGAATTCCTTACAGGGCTCTTCGTACAGGGCCTGCTGTAAGCTCCAGGAGGATTGGCTACATCAGGGGGTGTGGCCTAATATGCAAAGGAGGTCCTGCTAGAATTCCTTACAGGGCTCTTCGTACAGGGCCTGCTGTAAGCTCCAGGAGGATTGGCTACATCAGGGGTGTGTGGCCTAATATGCAAAGGAGGTCCTGCTAGAATTCCTTACAGGGCTCTTTGTACAGGGCCTGCTGTAAGCTCCAGGAGGATTGGCTGCATCAGGGGTGTGGCCTAATAGGCAAAGGAGGTCCTGCTAGAATTCCTTACAGGGCTCTTCGTACAGGGCCTGCTGTAAGCTCCAAGAGGATTGGCTGCATCAGGGGGTGTGGCCTAATAGGCAAGGAGGTCCTGCTAGAATTCCGTACAGGGCTCTTCGTACAGGGCCTGCTGTAAGCTCCAGGAGGATTGGCTGCATCAGGGGTGTGGCCTAATAGGCAAAGGAGGTCCTGCTAGAATTCCTTACAGGGCTCTTTGTACAGGGCCTACTGAGAGCTCCAGGAGGATTGGCTTGCATCAGGGGTGTGGCCTAACAGGCAAAGGAGTTACTGCTGCAAAACACCTCTCAGCTGGGGGATTGAACGGGGACCTTCTGCATGCCAAGCAGAGGCTCATCACAGAGCTATGGCCCATCCTCAAGCCACAAGGTCTCAGGTTCGATTCTCAGCATTTCTAGTTCAACAATCTCAGGGAACAGGAACTAGGAAACCTGGAGACTCAGTAGACAGCAGAGAGCTGAATGCAGCCCTGTAGCCAGAAAGCTTTGGGCGGGGGAGGCCAGGGGATCAAATTTTGTGTGTGGGGGTGTGTAGGTGGGGCTTGGTTGCTTCTTCCAGCAGCCAGCCCCCCAGCCCCAGGTCTCTCTCTTGCACTCTCTCTCCGTCGTTCTCTCTGTCTCTCTCTCACTCGCTGTCACTCATTCTCCTGCTCTCTCTCTATTCATTAGCTTTGCTGTCGCTCTTGTGCTTTTCTCGCTCACTGTTGCTGCCAAAAACAAGTCTCCCCCCCCACCCCTGTCCTATACCGAGATACAGGATGATCTCGACAGGCTGGAAAACTGGGCTGAGACCAATAAAATGGAATTTTTAACAGGGATAAATGTAAAGTTCTGCATTCACGTAGGGAAAATCCAATGCATGGTTATAGGATGGGATCTCCAGGGTCATCTAGCCCAACCCCCTGCACAATGCAGGAGACTCACATATACCTCCCCTCCAAATTCACAGGATCTTCATTGCTGTCAGATGGCCATCCAGCCTCTGTTTGAAAAACCTCCAAGGAAGGAGAGCCCACCACCTCCCAAGGAGGAAGCCTGTTCTACTGAGGAACCACTCTAATGGTCAGGAAGTTCTTCCTAATGTTGAGCTGGAAACTCATTTCTGTGATCTGGAGATAAGTGAAGAAGAAGACCGTAGATTTATACCCCACCCTCTCTCTGAATCAGAGTCTCAATCTTCTTGTCTTCTTCCCCCACAAGAGACACCCTGTGAGATGGGTGGGGCTGAGAGAGCTCTCCTAGAAACTTTTGATTTAATTCAACCCATTGGTTCTGGTCCTACCTTCCGGGGCCACAGAAAACAATTCCGCCCCCATCCTCTATAGGACAGCCCTTCAAGTCCTTGAAGATGGCGATCATATCACCTCTCAGCCGCCTCCTCTCCAGGCTAACATGCTCAGCTCCTTCAACCTTTCCTCATAGGATTTGGTCTCCAGACCCCTCACAATCTTCGCTGTCCTCCTCTGGACCCATTCCAGCTTGTCTGTATCCTTCAATGGCTGGCACTGATGGGAGTTGTAGGCAAAAAACATCTGGAGAGCTACCGTTGGCCACCTCTGCTCTATATGACAGCCCTTCAAGTACTTGAAGATGGGGATCCTATCACCTCTCAGCCGCCGCCTCTGCAGGCTAAACATCCCCAGCTCCTTCAACCTTTACTCCTAGGACTTAGGGGGGGAAAGTTCTCTTTGCCCACTCTTTCCACCCCATGCATACCTTTCATAAACCTCTATCAGCCCCACCCCCGCACCCGGTCATTTCTTTTCTAAAGAGTAAAACGTTCTTTTCTGTTCCCTTTGGATTGTTCAGGTCCTGACCTTCCTGTGGCTTTTCCCCACCGGGACTCTGGTTCGAATTCTGCCGGGACCTGCTCTTCAGCCGCCCGCATGCCTTGGCTGCCTCAGCCCGGCTTTGATAGACACCGATGCAATTCGAGTCTCCCATCTTGCCCAGTCCCTCTAGAGCGAGCCGCTAGAACAAATAGTGTGTGTGTGTTTAATTCAGAGAGCACAGATTGTTCAAACCCAGTCTTCCACAGACGCTCACACGCACACACCCCACAACTGCTGAAAATAGACACCCAAAAGTTGGTAACGCAACGATGGGGAATCAAGGCCTCCTTACACGACAAGCAAAACTGCAAACAAACACACGAAGGTTACTGAATGAGATGGATCCACGCCCGCCCCAGCCCAGCCGTTGGAAGAGAGGGGCCAGAGCTTTTTTGGTAGCAAGAACTCCTTGGCATATTAGGCCGCACACCCCGATGCAGCCAATCCTCCGAGAGCTTACAGGGCTCTTAATACAGGGCCTTCTGTAAGCTCCAGGAGGATTGGCTACTTCAGGGGTGTGCGGCCTAATAGACAAAGCTGTTCCTGTTACAAAAAAAAGCCGCGTGAGGGGCTAGAAATGGCATTAAGCTCCAGAGCAGCACAAAGTTGCCATCGCGGTGAGAAAAATCACTGCCTTTTTCTGACGCAGGAGTAACACAATCTGTTCAAAGGAGACCTTTCCTGGCGGGGAGTCACAAATCTGCCGACAAGTCCATCAGTCAGAACACCCAGTA
The DNA here is from genome assembly GCF_032191835.1 of Heteronotia binoei. Taxonomy (NCBI): domain Eukaryota; kingdom Metazoa; phylum Chordata; class Lepidosauria; order Squamata; family Gekkonidae; genus Heteronotia; species Heteronotia binoei. Next base: position 121,305,831 of record NC_083231.1, read on the forward strand.
TCAACACGGGCTTGCGGCGGCTCAAGCGGCATTCTGGGACAGCCGACTGCCATCTTGTGTTGTTGTTGTGGGCCTATTTGCCCAGGTCTCTTGAGCACCTGGAAGCTGGGTTTTCAGGTAGCCGGTTCCAGGTTGACTCAGCCTTCCATCCTTCTGAGGTCGGTCAAAGAGTCCCCAGCTTGCTGGGGGGAAAGCGTAGAGGACTGGGGAAGGCAATGGCAAACCCACCCCGTAAACAAGTCTGCCGTGAAAACATTGTGAAAGCGACGTCACCCCAGATCGGAACGACTGGTGCTTGCACAGGGGAACCTTTCCTTTCCTTAGGGAACCAGGCTGATCACTGATCCCAGTTTGGTGTACCGGTTTAAGAGCGCAGCTGGAGAGCCAGTTTGGTGTAGTGGTTAAGTGTGCGGACTCTTATCTGAGAGAACCAGGTTTGATTCCCCACTCCTCCACTTGTAGCTGCTGGAATGGCCTTGGGTCAGCCATAGCCCTGGCAGAGGTTGTCCTTGAAAGGGCAGCTGCTGTGAGAGCCCTCTCCAGTCCCACCCACCTCACAGGGTGTCTGTTGTGGGGGAGGAAGGTAAAGCAGATTGTGAGCCGCTCTGAGATTCTTCAGAGTGGAGGGCGGGATATAAATCCAATATCTTCTTCATCTTCATCTTCTTCTGTTGGAGTGATCGTGGGTCAGTCACCGGATCTCTCAGAGTTATTCTCTCAAGAGCAGTTCTTGAAAGAGCTCTCTCAGCCCCACGTACCTCACAGGCAATGTTCCCCCTCAGCTGCAGAGTCTTGTGAGCAAAAATTCTACTTTGTGCGCTCCTGACATTAAAGTTGTGAAGGAAAAGGAAAAGAAGAAGAAAAGAAGGAAAGGTCCTCTGTGCCAGCACCAGTCGTTTCCGACTCTGGAGTGACATTGCTTTCACAACGTTTTCACAGCAGACTTTTTTACGGGGTGGTTTGTCATTGCCTTCCCCAGTCTTTTACACTTTCCCCCCAGCAAGCTGGGTACTCATTTTACTGACCTCGGAAGGATGGAAGGCTGAGTCAACCTCGGGCCGGCTACCTGAAACCAGCTTCCGCCGGAATCGAACTCAGGTCATGAGCAGAGAGTTCAGACCACAGTACTGCAGTACTGCTGCTTTACCACTCTGTGCCATTGGGCCGCTTAAAGTTGTGAACCACTGCATAAATTGGTGTGCCCTGGCGGGGAGGGGGGGGTCATCCTTCCTGAGCTAAGATAAAAATCTGTGAGCCGGAGGCTAAAAATCCATGAGCAACTCACACGAACTCAACTTAGAGGGAACAAAGTAGAAGTCAAGTGCCCCTTCAAGACCAAAACGTTTTATTCAGAATGTAAGCTTTTGTGTGCTCTAAGCAAACTTCATCAGACAGTGACCTGTGCTTAGGACACACGAAAGCTTACATCCGGAATAAGCCTTTGTGGATCTTAAAGGGCAACTTGACTTCTACTTTGTTTCTACTGCTTCAGACCAACACGGCTGCCGGCCTGGATCAGTTCAGAGGTTGCACTGCTTACGGGGGTGTCTGCTGCGGGGAGGGGAAGGAGATGCTAAGCCACTCTGAGACTCCGAGCGAAGGGCGGGGGGTAAATCTAATCTCCTCCTCCTCCTCTGTGTCACACAGTGGCCACAACCCAGTGGCCATCAGGAGATCCACCAGCAGAGCTAGAACTCCAGAAGCCCAATACGTACAGCCTGACCTGGTCAGTCCAGGTTAGAATCCTAGAGTTGGAAGGGACCTCCAGGGTCATCTAGTCCAACCCCCTGCACAATGCAGGAAACTCACCAACTCCTCCCCCTAAATTCACAGGATCTTCATTGCTGTCAGATGGCCATCTAAAAACCTCCAAGAAAGGAGAGCCCACCACCTCCCAAGGAGGAAGCCTGTTCCGCTGAGGAACTGCTCTAACGGTCAGGAAGTTCTTCCTAATAGAATCCTAGAGTTGGAAGGGACCTCTAGGGTCATCTAGTCCAACCCCCTGCACAAGGCAGGAAACTCACAAAGACCTCCCCCTAAATTCACAGGATCCTCATTGCTGTCAGATGGCCATCTAGCCTCTGTTTAAAAACCTCCAGGGAAGGAGAGCCCACCACCTCCGAGAAGGAAGCCTGTTCCACTGAGGAACCGCTCCAATGGTCAAGAAGTTCTTCCTAATAGAATCCTAGAGTTGGAAGGGACCTCCAGGGTCATCTAGTCCAACCCCCTGCACAATGCAGGAAACTCACAAACCCCTCTCCCTAAATTCACAGGATCTTCATTGCTGTCAGAGGGCCATCTAGCCTCTGTTCAAAAACCTCCAAGGAAGGAGAGCCCACCACCTCTCAAGGAGGAAGCCTGTTCCACTGAGGAATCACTCTAACTCTTTTGATTTAATTTCAACCCGTTGGTTCTGGTCCTACCTTCTGGGGCCACAGAAAACAATCCGCACCATCCTCTTGATGACAGACCTTCAAGGACTTGAAGATGGGGATCCTATCACCTCTCAGCCGCCTCCTCTCCAGGCTAAACATGCCCAGCTCCTTCAACCTTTCCTCATGGGACTTGGTCTCCAGACCCCTCACCATCTTCAGCATGATGTCATCAGATCTCAGAAGCTAAGCAGAGTCAGCTCTGGAATAGAGACCACCAAGGAAGTCCAGGGTGGCTCTGCAGAGGCAGGCAATGGCAAACCACCTCTGTTCATCTCTTGCCTTGGAAACCCCGCAGGGTTGTCAGAAATTGGCAGCACTTAAACCCCACCATTATCATTAGCTGCATGAATCTTCGCTGCATTGTTTTGCATGGTGGAGGGCTTTGAATTCAAGGTGTGTTTCCAGAAAAGAATGTATCTTGCCGCAAGTCCTGTTCCTGCTTCCACAAAAGGGAGAGGTTGGACTGGATGGGCCACTGGCCTGATCCAACAGGGCTTCTCTTATGTTCTTATGTGACATAGAGTGTTGGACTGGATGGGCCACTGGCCTGATCCAACATGGCTTCTCCTATGTTCTTATGTGACACAGAGTGTTGCACTGGATGGGCCACTGGCCTGATCCAACAGGGCTTCTCTTATCTTCTTATGTGACACAGAGTGTTGGACTGGATGGGCCACTGGCCTGATCCAAAAGGGCTTCTCTTATGTTCTTATGTGACACAGAGTGTTGCACTGGATGGGCCACTGGCCTGATCCAACAGGGCTTCTCTTATCTTCTTATGTGACACAGAGTGTTGGACTGGATGGGCCACTGGCCTGATCCAACAGGGCTTCTCTTATCTTCTTATGTGACACAGAGTGTTGGACTGGATGGGCCAGTGGCCTGATCCAACAGGGCTTCTCTTATCTTCTTATGTGACACAGAGTGTTGCACTGGATGGGCCACTGGCCTGATCCAACAGGGCTTCTCTTATCTTCTTATGTGACGCAGAGTGTTGGACTGGATGGGCCACTGGCCTGATCCAACAGGGCTTCTCTTATCTTCTTATGTGACACAGAGTGTTGCACTGGATGGGCCACTGGCCTGATCCAACAGGGCTTCTCTTATCTTCTTATGTGACACAGAGTGTTGGACTGGATGGGCCACTGGCCTGATCCAAAAGGGCTTCTCTTATGTTCTTATGTGACACAGAGTGTTGGACTGGATGGGCCACTGGCCTGATCCAACAGGGCTTCTCTTATCTTCTTATGTGACACAGAGTGTTGCACTGGATGGGCCACTGGCCTGATCCAACAGGGCTTCTCTTATGTTCTTATGTGACACAGAGTGTTGGACTGGATGGGCCACTGGCCTGATCCAAAAGGGCTTCTCTTATGTTCTTATGTGACACATAGTGTTGGACTGGATGGGCCATTGGCCTGATCCAACAGGGCTTCTCTTATGTTCTTATGTGACACAGAGTGTTGGAATGGAGGGGCCACTGGCCTGATCCAACATGGCTTCTCTCTTATGTTCTTATGTGACACAGAGTGTTGGACTGGAAGGGCCACTGGCCTGATCCAACAGGGCTTCTCTTATGTTCTTATGTGACACAGAGTGTTGGACTGGATGGGCCACTGGCCTGGTCCAACAGGGCTTCTCTTATGTTCTTATGTGACAAAGAGTGTTGGACTGGATGGGCCACTGGCCTGATCCAACAGGGCTTCTCTTATGTTCTTATGTGACACAGAGTGTTGGACTGGATGGGCCACTGGCCTGATCCAACAGGGCTTCTCTTATGTTCTTATGTGACACAGAGTGCTGGACTGGATAGGCCACTGGCCAGAGTGTTGGACTGGATGGGCCACAGGCCTGATCCAACAGGGCTTCTCTTATGTTCTTATGTGACACACAGTGTTGGACTGGATGGGCCATTGGCCTGATCCAACAGGGCTTCTCTTATGTTCTTATGTGACACAGAGTGTTGGAATGGAGGGGCCACTGGCCTGATCCAACATGGCTTCTCTCTTATGTTCTTATGTGACACAGAGTGTTGGACTGGATGGGCCTTTGGCCTGATCCAACAGGGCTTCTCTTATGTTCTTATGTGACACACAGTGTTGGACTGGATGGGCAATTGGCCTGATCCAACAGGGCTTCTCTTATGTTCTTATGTGACACAGAGTGTTGGAATGGAGGGGCCACTGGCCTGATCCAACATGGCTTCTCTCTTATGTTCTTATGTGACACAGAGTGTTGGACTGGATGGGCCACTGGCCTGATCCAACAGGGCTTCTCTTATGCTCTTATGTGACACAGAGTGTTGGACTGGATGGGCCACTGGCCTGGTCCAACAGGGCTTCTCTTATGTTCTTATGTGACACAGAGTGTTGGACTGGATGGGCCACTGGCCTGATCCAACAGGGCTTCTCTTATGTTCTTATGTGACACAGAGTGTTGCACTGGATGGGCCACTGGCCTGATCCAACAGGGCTTCTCTTATCTTCTTATGTGACACAGAGTGTTGGACTGGATGGGCCTCTGGCCTGATCCAACAGGGCTTCTCTTATCTTCTTATGTGACACAGAGTGCTGGACTGGATAGGCCACTGGCCTGATCCAGCAGGGCTTCTCTTATGTTCTTATGTGACACAGAGTGTTGGACTGGATGGGCCACTGGCCTGGTCCAACAGGGCTTCTCTTATGTTCTTATGTGACACAGACTGTTGGACTGGATGGGCCTTTGGCCTGATCCAACATGGCTTCTCTTATCTTCTTATGTGACACAGAGTGTTGCACTGGATGGGCCACTGGCCTGATCCAACAGGGCTTCTCTTATCTTCTTATGTGACACAGAGTGTTGGACTGGATGGGCCACTGGCCTGATCCAACATGGCTTCTCTCTTATGTTCTTATGTGACACAGAGTGTTGGACTGGATGGGCCACTGGCCTGATCCAACAGGGCTTCTCTTATGTTCTTATGTGACACAGAGTGTTGGACTGGATGGGCCACTGGCCTGGTCCAACAGGGCTTCTCTTATGTTCTTATGTGACACAGAGTGTTGGACTGGATGGGCCACTGGCCTGATCCAACAGGGCTTCTCTTATGTTCTTATGTGACACAGAGTGTTGGACTGGATGGACCACTGGCCTGGTCCAACAGGGCTTCTCTAATGTTCTTATGTGACATAGAGTGTTGGACTGGATGGACCACTGGCCTGATCCAACAGGGCTTCTCTTATGTTCTTATGTGACATAGAGTGCTGGACTGGATAGGCCACTGGCCTGATCCAGCAGGGCTTCTCTTATGTGACACAGAGTGTTGGACTGGATGGGCCACTGGCCTGGTCCAACAGGGCTTCTCTTATGTTCTTATGTGACACAGAGTGTTGGACTGGATGGGCCACTGGCCTGATCCAACAGGGCTTCTCTTATGTTCTTATGTGACACAGAGTGTTGGACTGGATGGGCCACTGGCCTGATCCAGCAGGGCTTCTCTTATGTTCTTATGTGACACAGAGTGTTGGACTGGATGGGCCACTGGCCTGGTCCAACAGGGCTTCTCTTATGTGACAGAGTGTTGGACTGGATGGGCCACTGGCCTGATCCAGCAGGGCTTCTCTTATGTTCTTATGTGACACAGAGTGTTGGACTGGATGGGCCACTGGCCTGGTCCAACAGGGCTTCTCTTATGTTCTTATGTGACACAGAGTGTTGGACTGGATGGCCCATTGGCCTAATCCAACAGGGCTTCTCTTATGTTCTTATGTGACACAGAGTGTTGGACTGAAGGGGCCACTGGCCTGATCCAACATGGCTTCTCTTAATGTTCTTATGTGACACAGTGTTGAACTGGATGGGCCACTGGCCTGATCCAACAGGGCTTCTCTTATGTTCTTATGTGACACAGAGTGTTGGACTGGATGGGCCACTGGCCTGATCCAGCAGGGCTTCTCTTATGTTCTTATGTGACACAGAGTGTTGGACTGGATGGGCCACTGGCCTGATCAGCAGGGCTTCTCTTATCTTCTTATGTGTTCAGTTTCTGCTCAGCTCTGTTGACAGGAACACAAGTTTCAGCCCACATTAAAAAGCCAAACAGCAGATAAATTGCAACATTTGAAATCCAAGAAGTGAATTTTAACATGCTTTGTGAAGATTTTAAATGTGCATGTGGTGTTCCAACTCTACAGATAGTGTACATCAACAGAACCATGATTATTATGATTCTTTCCTTCCTTCTTCCAAGCTTCTCTGGTTACTCCACAGTTCTCTCCCCTCTGCCTCTTTCACCTTCCCAACAACCCTGTAAGGTAGATAGGGTTGACATCTTTGGGTTCGGAGATTCCAAGTCTGTGCACGCAGAAGGCCAGCACCCTAGGAAGTCACCTAAGTGCTTAGAAGATGACAACGACTGCCGATTTATACCCCCCGCCCCCTTCTCTCTGAATCAGAGATTCAGAACAGCTTACAATCTCCTATATCTTTTCCCCCACAACAGACATCCTGTGAGTTAGGCGAGGCTGAGAGAGCTCTGACAGAAGCTGCCCTTTCAAGGACAGCTCTGCGAGAGCTATGGCTGAGCCTAGGCCATTCCAGCAGCTGCAAGTGGAGGAGTGGGGAATCCAACCCGATTCTCCCAGATAAGAGAGCTCTGGCTGACCCAAGGCCATTCCAGCAGCTGCAAGTGGAGGAGTGGGGAATCAAACCCGGTTCTGCCAGGTAAGAGAGCTATGGCTGACCCAAGGCCATTCCAGCAGCTGCAAGTGGAGAGGTGGGGAATCCAACCCGGTTCTCCCAGGTAAGAGAGCTTTGGCTGACCCAAGGCCATTCCAGCAGGTGCAAGTGGAGGAGTGGGGAATCCAACCCGGTTCTCGCAGGTAAGAGAGCTCTGGCTGACCCAAGGCCATTCCAGCAGCTGCAAGTGGAGGAGTGGGGAATCCAACCCGGTTCTCCCAGGTAAGAGAGCTATGGCTGACCCAAGGCCATTCCAGCAGGTACAAGTGGAGGAGTGGGGAATCCAACCCGGTTCTCCCGGATAATAGAGCTCTGGCTGACCCAAGGCCATTCCAGCAGGTGCAAGTGGAGGAGTGGGGAATCCAACCCGGTTCTCCCAGATAAGAGAGCTATGGCTGACCCAAGGCCATTCCAGCAGTTGCAAGTGAAGGAGTGGGGAATCGGACCGGTTCTCCCAGATAAGAGAGCTCTGGCTGACCCAAGGCCATTCCAGCAGCTGCAAGTGGGGGAGTGGGGAATCCAACCCGCTTCTCCCAGATAAGAGAGCTCTGGCTGACCCAAGGCCATTCCAGCAGCTGCAAGTGGAGGAGTGGGGAATCCAACCCGCTTCTCCCAGATAAGAGAGCTCTGGCTGACCCAAGGCCATTCCAGCAGCTGCAAGTGGAGGAGTGGGGAATCCAACCCGGTTCTCCCAGGTAAGAGTCGGAGCACTTCACCGCTACACCAAACTGGCCGTAGTGGCCTAGCCGGCCCTGTGGGGCACTTAAAGCAGTCAAATTTATTCCTGGCGCTGAGCGTGGGTTTCTTTCCGCACATGCCTCCAGGTTTCTAACTGGAACCCTTCTCTCCCCCCACCCCACCCCACTCCTCCTTACCCAAACCTGTTTCTGCCCCCAACCGCCCGCTTAGGATTGGCGCAAACGGGACACCCTTTCGCAAGCAGAGAAAGCTTCTGCCGGTTTCCAGGCGCCCCGGGCACGCGCCCCAGGGCGCCGGAGGAAAGCAATGGTTGAACCCCCTCCCCTTTGCCCGCACTCCTTCCCTACGGGCGGGGGGTGGTGGTGGGCGAGCAGGAACGACCCCCGCCTCTGCATTGGCGCTTTCATTCCCTCCCACCCCGCCCCAGTGACCTTGCGGGGGCTCGAACACCACCACCCCGGCCTCCCGGGGTCTGGAGAAAAGCAACGAGCCGGGGGTGGAAGTGGGTGGGCGGGGACAGGTGGTGAAGCGACTTGGGTGGGTGCTCCCCGCTGTTCCTTGGGAGCCTGGGCGGTGGGAATTTGGGGAAGGGGGCCTCGGCGGTTGCCCCCCTGCGCGCAGCCCCGGCCGGAGCTTGCAGCCCAGCGGGGGGCGCCGGTGCGCCTCCTCTCCCCTGCGCTGCGCACCGCCCGCAGCGCTGGGTGGGTGGGTGGGTGGGAGCAAGGAAGAGGGGGGGGCTCTCCCCGCCCACCACCCCCCCCCCCGGCGCTCCTCAGCCTCTTGAGCAGCTGCAGGCTCTTCCCCTTCATTCCTCCCCCCCCCCCTTTCTGCATCTCCTCCTCCTCCTCTTTCCACCGCTCCGTGGAAGCTCGCCCATTGCAGGCGGAGGGGCGCTGAAGGCAGCCAAGGCAGCCCAGCCCAGCCCGGGCCTCGCCGTCGTCTCGCCTCCCGGCTTCCTGGCTCCTCTCGGCGGCCGCCAACAAAGAGGGCGAGGCGCGGGAGCGCAGGCGGAGCGGCCGGCTGGCGTGCGCAAAAGCGCTTTCCCTGCAGGCGGAGAAGCAAGAAGCGCCACCCTGGTGGGTGCTTTATTTTCTCCCTGCGTCCCCGGTCCCTTTGCATCCTCGGGTCGTCCGCCAGGCTTGCAGGGATGCACTGAGCGCCGAGGCGCCGCGCCAGCCTCTCCCGGCCAAGCGGCTGCCCCCCAGCCCGCGACCGGCCGCCCCCGGAGCCACCGCAGCAGGTAAGGCTCGCCGTCTCCAAACCTCGCGCTTTGGGTAACTGAAACGCGCCACGTTGCAAAGCCCGAGGCGGAGGGGGAGGGCGCGTCGTTTTGCCCCTGGCGTGCCACTGCCAGCCGAGGCTTAGGAGGATGGGGGGGGGGCGTGCAAAGGGGGGGGAGCCCCCCCTCCTCCCCGCCCCGCTGGGGGGGTCTCAGGGGCTGCAAATGGCTCTTGCGGGAGGCGAAACGGCGCCCAGGCACCGGCACTGGAGACGGATTCTGCCCGCTCGCTTCGGCCAGTGCCCGCCGGCCCCGGGGGTCGCGGAAGAAAGCCAAGCCCCCCCCCCTCCTTTCCCCTCCTGCAATCGGGCTCTGCAAACAGCGAGTCTTTTGCAATTCGACCTCCTTTGCTTTTAAAAAAAAAATCGGTTTTTTTTCCCTTGGAAGGGGGGAAAGGGAGGGGCTTTCTTCCTTGGCAGGTCCCCCCCCCCCCGCCGTCTTCTCCCGGGCACGAGGAGGTGTGCAAATCGCAGGCGGCACCGGGTTAGGCAGCGCCCGGGCCGGCCCTAGACCGTCTGGCCCCTTAGGCAAAGCTAACTTCTGGCAAACCGCCCCCCCCCGCACTGATAATGTCACCGAGGCACATGGGGGGGGGCGATTTGGCGCCCCCAAAAGGCAGGCGCCCTAGGTGGTTGCCTAGTGGCGGAACCTCACGTGCAAAAAGCCACAGGGTGAGGAGGGGAGGAAAGGCAGGGGCTGCCCTGTCGAGAGGGGGGGGGTCAGATCCTGGCAATCTTCTGGCCAACAGCAAGAGCCCCCCCTCTCTCCTCATCCCCCCCCCCCCCCCCCCCGCATCTCGGTTTCCTTGGAAAGGCGGGTTTGACTGAGGAACTGCTGGAGAATCAGAAATCCATCCTGGCAGAGTTGGTGAAATTAGGGACGTGGGGGCAGATGGGGATTGCAGGCGCCTCAGTTATCCAATGCAAACTCAGTAAGGGGGCGGGGAGTCTTATTTTTTGATGGTGGGGGCAATCGAATGCTGGTAAAGTTCCAGGCGAGGCACGGCGTTCCCTCTAAGCTCAGTTAGCGTGAGCCAGCTCACGGAATGTTAGCCGCCGGCTCACACATTTTTGTCTTCGCACGGGGGAAAACGGCCCCAGAGCACAATGATTTATGCAGTCGCTGGCAACTTTAAGAACATAAGGGAAGCCATGTTGGATCAGGCCAATGGCCTATGCAGTCAACTCCCTGTGGCACATAAGAACGCAAGAGAAGGCCTGATCCAACATGGCTTCTCTTATGTTCTTATGTGACTCAGAGTGTTGGACTGGATGGGCCACTGGCCTGATCCAACATGGCTTCTCTTATGTGACACAAAGTGTTGGACTGGATGGGCCATTGGCCTGATCCAACATGGCTTCTCTTATGTTCATATGTGATGCTCTGTATTCTTGGTGCTTGGGGGGGGCACAGTGGGAGGGCTTCTAGTGTCCTGGCCCCACCGGTGGACCTCCTGATGGCACCTGGTTTTTTTTGCCACTATGTGACACAGAGTGTTGGACTGGATGGGCCATTGGCCTGATCCAACATGGCTTCTCTTACGTTCTTATGTCTGGGGCAGTGACGCTTTGTATTCTTGGTGCTTGGGAGTGGGGCACAGTGGGAGGGCTTCTAGTGTCCTGGCCCCACTGATGGACCTCCTGATAGCACCATTTTTTTGCCACAGTGTGACACAGAGTGTTGGACTGGGTGGGCCATTGGCCTGATCCAACAGGGCTTCTCTTATGTTCTTATGTATGGGGCAGTGATGCTCTGTATTCTTGGTGCTTGGGAGCGGGGCACAGTGGGAGAGCTTCTAGTGTCCTGGCCCCACTGATGGACCTCCTGATAGCACCATTTTTTTTGCCACTGTGTGAGACAGAGTGTTGGACTGGGTGGGCCATTGACCTGATCCAACAGGGCTTCTCTTATATTCTTATGTCTGGGGCAGTGATGCTCTGTATTCTTGGTGCTTGGGAGCAGGGCACAGTGGGAGGGCTTCTAGTGTTCTGGCCCCACTGATGGACCTCCTGATGGCACCTGGGTTTTTTTGGCCACTGTGTGACACAGAGTGTTGGACGGAATGGGCCATTGGCCTGATCCAACAGGGCTTCTCTTATGTTCTTATGTGACACAGAGTGTTGGACTGGATGGGCCATTGGCCTGATCCAACAGGGCTTCTCTTATGTTCTTATGTGACACAGAGTGTTGGACGGAATGGGCCATTGGTCTGATCCAACATGGCTTCTCTTATGTTCTTATGTGACACAGAGTGTTGGACTGGATGGGCCATTGGCCTGATCCAACATGGCTTCTCTTATGTTCTTATGTGACACAGAGTGTTGGACTGGATGGGCCATTGGCCTGATCCAACAGGGCTTCTCTTATGTTCTTATGTGACACAGAGTGTTGGACTGGGTGGGCAATTGGCCTGATCCAACATGGCTTCTCTTATGTTCTTATGTGACACAGAGTGTTGGACTGGATGGGCCATTGGCCTGATCCAACAGGGCTTTTCTTATGTTCTTATGTGACACAGAGTGTTGGACTGGATGGGCCATTGGCCTGCTCCAACATGGCTTCTCTTATGTTCTTATGTGACACAGAGTGTTGGACGGGTTGGGCCATTGGCCTGATCCAACATGGCTTCTCTTATGTTCTTATGTGGCACAGAGTGTTGGACTGGGTGGGCCATTGGCCTGGTCCAGCAGGGCTTCTCTTATGTTCTTATGTGACACAGAGTGCTGGACTGGATGGGCCACTGGCCTGATCCAACAGGGCTTCTCTTATGTTCTTATGTGACACAGAGTGTTGGACTGGATGGGCCATTGGCCTGATCCAACATGGCTTCTCTTATGTTCTTATGTGACACAGAGTGTTGGACTGGAGGGGCCATTGGCCTGATCCAACAGGGCTTCTCTTATGTTCATATGTGACACAGAGTGTTGGACTGGAGGGGCCATTGGCCTGATCCAACATGGCTTCTCTTATGTTATTATGTCTGGGGCAGTGATGTTCTGTATTCTTGGTGCTTGGGGTGGGGGGGACAGTGGGAGGGCTTCTAGTGTCCTGGCCCCACCGGTGGATATCCTGACGGCACCTGGTTTTTTTAGGCCACTGTGTGACACAGAGCGTTGGACTGGATGGGCCGTTGGCCTGATCCAACATGGCTTCTCTTATGTTCTTATGTGACACAGAGTGTTGGACTGGATGGGCCACTGGCCTGATCCAACAGGGCTTCTCTTATGTTCTTATGTGACACAGAGTGTTGGACTGGAGGGGCCATTGGCCTGATCCAACATGGCTTCTCTCATGTTCTTATGTGACACAGAATGTTGGAATGGATGGGCCATTGGCCTGATCCAACATGGCTTCTCTTATGTTCTTATGTGACACAGAGTGTTGGACTGGATGGGCCACTGGCCTGATCCAACATGGCTTTTCTCATGTTCTTATGTGGCACAGAGTGTTGGACTGGAGGGGCCATTGGCCTGATCCAACATGGCTTCTCTTATGTTCATATGTGACACAGAGTGTTGGACTGGAGGGGCCATTGGCCTGATCCAACAGGGCTTCTCTTATGTTCTTATGTGACACAGAGTGTTGGACTGGAGGGGCCATTGGCCTGATCCAACATGGCTTCTCTTATGTTCATATGTGACACAGAGTGTTGGACTGGAGGGGCCATTGGCCTGATCCAACAGGGCTTCTCTTATGTTCTTATGTGACACAGAGTGTTGGACTGGAGGGGCCACTGGCCTGATCCAACATGGCTTCTCTTATGTTCATATGTGACACAGAGTGTTGGACTGGAGGGGCCATTGGCCTGATCCAGCATGGCTTCTCTTAGGTTCTTCGTTGCAAGGGCCCCGGTCAGCGGTTTGACCACTGTGGTGGAAAGCACTGTCAGATCGCAGATGGCAACCCCCTCCTTGGAGGATTTTCCAAGCAAAACGCAGGACAAAGGGGGTCGGCCGTTGCCTGCCTCTGCGTAGCGACCCTGGACGTCACCCCTCCGAGTCTTGAGCGGGGCTGAACCGGTTTAACTTCCGGGGAGAGGCAGAGAGAGAGGCAAACTTGGCAACAGCAGCCGCCACACGCTACGCAGACGTCAAAATACTGAATCAAACCACGGGTCCCTCCAGGTCAGTATTGCTTACTCAGGAGCCCGTAGAGCTTTCTGGGGTAGGGGCAAAAGCTGGAGGTTCTGAAAGAGGCCAAGTCGAGGCAGAAAACCCTCAAACTTTGGGCTCCAGTAGGGAGTGCATCTAGCATGCAAGCCGGGGGGGTTTCCCTTCCACCTCCCTGTCCCCCGCCCCAGCACATTGCAGTCAGCAGCTCCATCCATCCCCTTCCTGCCCCGGCCCCTCCCACGTGGCTTCCTCCGCGTCCCACTCCTTGACCTTCCTCTTCTGCACGTGCTGCTTTTGTTGCTGGGGTGCACCGGGCCCCGCTCAGCTCTCCCGGGACTGGCTGCTGTTGACGGGGCTTGGCTGGCTCAGCCGTAGCAAAAATAAAAATAAAAAGCAGGCTGCGCCCTGGACGGCCCCCTGGGAGTTGGGGGGGCCCTGACTGGAAGTCAGGGGGCAGTGCCCCCACAGGCCCCTCTCTGTGGCTACAGGCCTGGCTGCAAGCAGGGGGGAAACTGGGAGGGGGGGAGCTGGCCCGGGACCGCTAAAGGTGCGAGGGCCCATAGGATAGATATTGGATTTATATCCCGCCCTCCACTCCGAAGAGGCTCACAATCTCCTTTCCCTTCCTCCCCCACAACAGACACCCTGTGAGGTAAAAGAAGATATTGGATTTATATCCTGCCCTCCACTCCGAAGAGTCTCAGAGCGGCTCACAATCTCCTTTCCCTCCCCCCCCCCACAACAGACACCCTGTGAGGTAGATGAAGATATTGGATTTATATCCCGCCCTCCACTCCGAAGAGTCTCAGAGCGGCTCACAATCTCCTTTCCCTTCCTCCCCCACAACAGACACCCTGTGAGGTAGATGAAGATATTGGATTTATATCCTGCCCTCCACTCTGAAGAGTCTCAGAGCGGCTCACAATCTCCTTTCCCTCCCCCCCCCCCACAACAGACACCCTGTGAGGTAGATGAAGATATTGGATTTATATCCCGCCCTCCACTCCGAAGAGTCTCAGAGCGGCTCACAATCTCCTTTCCCTCCCCCCCCCACAACAGACACCCTGTGAGGTAGATGAAGATATTGGATTTATATCCCGCCCTCCACTCCGAAGAGTCTCAGAGCGGCTCACAATCTCCTTTACCTTCCTCCCCCCACAACAGACACCCTGTGAGGTAGATGAAGATATTGGATTTATATCCCGCCCTCCACTCCGAAGAGTCTCAGAGCGGCTCACAATCTCCTTTCCCTTCCTCCCCCCCACAACAGACACCCTGTGAGGTAGATGAAGATATTGGATTTATATCCTGCCCTCCACTCCGAAGAGTCTCAGAGCGGCTCACAATCTCCTTTACCTTCCTCCCCCACAACAGACACCCTGTGAGGTAGATGAAGATATTGGATTTATATCCCACCCTCCACTCCAAAGAGTCTCAGAGCGGCTCACAATCTCCTTTCCCTTCCTCCCCCACAACAGACACCCTGTGAGGGAGATGAAGATATTGGATTTATATCCCACCCTCCACTCCAAAGAGTCTCAGAGCGGCTCACAATCTCCTTTACCTTCCTCCCCCCACAACAGACACCCTGTGAGGTAGATGAAGATATTGGATTTATATCCCGCCCTCCACTCCGAAGAGTCTCAGAGCGGCTCACAATCTCCTTTACTTTCCTCTCCCACAACAGACACCCTGTGAGGTGGGTGGGGCTGGAGAGGGCTCTCACAGCAGCTGCCCTTTCAAAGACAACCTCTGCCAGAGCTATGGCTGACCCAAGGCCATTCCAGCAGCTGCAAGTGGAGGAGTGGGGATTCCAACCCGGTTCTCCCAGATAAGAGAGCTCTGGCTGACCCAAGGCCATTCCAGCAGCTGCAAGTGCAGGAGTGAGGAATCCAACCCGGTTCTCCCAGAGAAGAGAGCTCTGGCTGACCCAAAGCCATGCTAGCAGGTGCAAGTGGAGGAGTTGGGAATCCAACCCGGTTCTCCCAGATAAGAGTCCGCACACTTAACCACTACACCAAACTGGCCATTGCCTATACTTTGTCTAGTTGTTAATTCGGCCCCGCCTGGACTTCGTGGGTGGTCACCCCTCCAAACCTTCACCAGGGCTGACTTGGCTTAACGTCCAAGATCTGACAATATCGGGCTAGCCTTCCTTTTCCAGGACAGGCCACAAGACGGACAGAGGCAGATTTTTGCCATTGCCTGCCTCTGTGTAGCAACCCTGGGCTTACCATCCAAGTACTCACCAGGCCTCACCCTGATTAGCTCCCGAGATCTGACAAGATCTGGCTCTCCTGGGCAGTCTAGGATAGTGTGTGTTTCCCAGGGTGATATTTCATTCAAAAGTGATCAGTGGCAAGAAGAGAGAGAACCGGAGAGAAATGTGTGGCAGACACGTAAAAGCCCCTAGCACCTATGGAATGATTCTGCTGGACATCGGCGTTTACCTTGTCTCACGTTTAGAAGGTGCTGGGTGCTGGGCGCTGAAAGGCACGCGGACGGAGAGGTTTGCGAAAGAGGATGCGCAAGTCCCATTCTGGGGGTCTGTCTTCCGATCTGGAGTCGTGGATTTCTGTGCCGAGCCCTTCTGCCCATTCAAATGTCATCGATTTGCTTCTGCCTGCTTGCTTCGGTTCCGGCTTTATGTGGGCCGCGGCGCTCACTTCTCCAAAAGTCCAGTTGCTCAGGTAAAAGAAAAAAGAAAAGAAAAGTGATAATTGAGTATCGTGTTCAGTGTTGGGCACCAGGAGTCCTACGTTCAGTTTTGGGCACCACATTTTAAGAAGGATCTAGACAAGCTGGAACGGGTCCAGAGGAGGGCGATGAAGATGGTGAGGGGTCTGGAGACCGAGGAGAAGGAGAAGAAGGAGGAGAAGGAAAAGAAGGAGGAGAAGAAGGAGGAGGAGGAGAGAGATTGGATTTATATCCCATCCTTCACTCTGAATCCCAGAGTCCCAGAGCAGTCACAACCTCCTCTACCTTTCCCCCCCCCACACACAACAAACACCCTGTGACATGGGTGGGGCTGAGAGACCTCTCCCAGAAGCTGCCCTTTCAAGGACAACTCCTATGAGAGCTCTGGCTGACCCAAGGCCATTCCAGCAGCTGCAAGTGGAGGAGTGGGGAGTCAAACCCGGTTCTCTAAGTTAAGAGTCCGCACACTTCACCACTACACCAAATCGACTTGGGGGTGGAGTCTGGGGAGAGTGAGGTTAGGGGAGGGAAGAGACCCCAGCTGTCAGACGATGGAACCTCAAATTACCAGCAGGGTATAATTCCATAGAGTCCCCACTCCAAAGCCACCATTTTCTCCAGGGAAACAGAGCTCTGTGGGCTGGAGACCCGCTGTAATCCCTGGAGAGCTTCAGATCCCACCAGGAAGTTGACAGAGCCAGGAAGGGCAGCACAGACTCTCCAGTTTTGTTAAGAACATAAGAGAAGCCCTGTTGGATCAGGCCAATGGCCCATCCAGTCCAACACTCCATGTCACATAAGAACATAAGAGAAGCCATGTTGGATCAAGCCAATGGCCCATCCAGTCCAACACTCTGAGTCACATAAGAACATAAGAGAAGCCCTGTTGGATCAGGCCAGTGGCCCATCCAGTCCAACACTCTGAGTCACATAAGAACATAAGAGAAGCCCTGTTGCATCAGGCCAGTGGCCCATCCAGTCCAACACTCTGATACATATAAGAACATAAGAGAAGCCATGTTGGATCAGGCCAGTGGCCCATCCAGTCCAACACTCTGTGTCACATAAGAACATAAGAGAAGCCCTGTTGGATCAGGCCACTGGCCCATCCAGTCCAACACTCTGTGTCACATAAGAACATAAGAGAAGCCATGTTGGATCAGGCCAATGGCCCCTCCAGTCCAACACTCTGTGTCACATAAGAACATAAGAGAAGCCATGTTGGTTCAGGCCACTGGCCCCTCTAGTCCAACACTCTGTGTCACATAAGAACATAAGAGAAGCCATGTTGGTTCAGGCCACTGGCCAATCCAGTCCAACACTCTGTGTCACACAGTGGTCGAAACAAACCAGGCACGACACCCATTCGTGAAATCTGAATATGGACACTAGAAGCCCTCCCACTGTTGCTCCTCCCAAGCACCAAGAATACAGAGCTTCACTTGCCTCAGACAGAGAATTTTGTTGGGGGGGGGGGGAGCTCTTTCTTACTGTGGACTTCAGCAGGTGCCTGCTGAACCCCCTCATGCCAGCCCTGCACGGAGAGACAAGCAACCAAACAATTGCAGAGGAGGGGGGAATTTTGCAGAAAAACAAGTCAGACGATGGTCGAGAACTTTCAGGGTTTGTAACCGCCCCAGACAAGGGATGTTTGGTTACTATTTTGGGAGATATCCAGGGGTTTTTTGTAGCTCCTTTGCATATTAGGCCCCACACCCCTGATGTCGCTAATCCTCCAAGAGCTTCCAGGGCTCTTCATACAGGCCTACCGTAAGCTCCAGGAGGATTGGCTTCATCAGGGGATGTGGCCTGATATGCAAAGGAGGCCCTGCTTGAATTCCTTACAGGGCTCTTCGTACAGGGCCTACCGTAAGCTCCAGGAGGATTGGCGACATCAGGGGTGTGTGGCCTGATAGGCAAAGGAGGCCCTGCTAGAATTTCTTACAGGGCTCTTCGTACAGGGCCTACCGTAAGCTCCAGGAGGATTGGCGACATCAGGGAGGTGGGGCCTAATATGCAAAGGAGTTCCTGCTACAAGAAAAGCCCTGGAGATACCAACCAACTCCTCCTTGTGAAAGAGTTTCGGAAGGCAGATCGTTTCTCAGAGGGAAGACCCACGCTGTCGTGAAATGGGGTCAAGATCGACGATCCCTTTAAGCCGTGGCGTTTCGTGGGCAACAATTCTCCTTCGCGAGCTACTGGCATTCGTGTTGCGAGCGAGCAGTCTGGCTACGGCATCGATTGGTTTCGTTCTGGGGTCCCTCCTTCCTGAGCTAAGACCAAAGTAGGTGAGCCAGAGGCTAAAAAAACTGTGAGCTCGCTCACACGAATTCAGCTTAGAGGAAACACCGGTCGAGATGCTCCTGTGCTGTAAAGGGGGGTTAGACTAGATCAGGGGTGTTGGACTCATTTGTTATGAGGGACCTATCTGACCTAAATGAGACCTTGTTGGGCCATATCAGGCCGGGCCAAGTTGGGCTAGGTCATGTGTGTAACTATTTAAACTCAGGTAGCAGAGATACTACAAGATCAACAGTGCGATGCGGGGGCTAAAAAGGCCAATGCAGATTTGGGCTGTATCAGCAGAAGTCTAGTGTCCAGATCACATGATGTGATGGTATCGCTTTACTCTGCTCTGGTAAGACCTCACCTGGAGTCTGGTGTTCAGTTTTGGGCACCACATTTTAAGAAGGATCTAGACAAGCTGGAACGGGTCCAGAGGAGGGCGATGAAGATGGTGAGGGTTCTGGAGACCAAGTCTTATGAGAAAAGGTTGAAGGAGCTGGGGATGTTTAGCCTGGAGAGGAGGCGGCTGAGAGGTGATAGGATCACCATCTTCAAGGACTTGAAGGGCTGTCCTACAGAGGAGGGGGTGGAATTGTTTTCTCTGGCCCCGGAAGGTAGGACCAGAACCAATGGGTTGAAATTAAATCAAAAGAGTTTCCAGCTCAACATTAGGAAGAACTTCCTGACCCTTAGAGTGATTCCTCAGTGGAACAGGCTTTCTCCTTGGGAGGTGGTGGGCTCTCCTTCCTTGGAGGTTTTGAAACAGAGGCTAGATGTCCATCTGACAACAATGAAGATCCTGTGAATTTAGGGGGAGGTGTTTGTGAGTTTCCTGCATTGTGCAGGGGGTTGGACTAGATGACCCTAGAAGTCCCTTCCAACTCTATGATTCTATGATCAAATACTGCAAGAAGATCCAATCAGTCAGTCCTCAGGGAAATCAACCCTGACTGTTCCCTGGAAGGTCAGATGCTGAAGCTGAAGCTCCAATACTTTGGCCACCCAATGAGAAGGGAGCACTCGCTGGAGAAGACCCTGATGCTGGGAAAGACAGAAGGCAAAAGAAGAAAGGGGCAGCAGAGGAAGAGATAGCTGGACAGTGTTACTGATGTAACTAACACGAATTTGAGCAGACTTCAGAGGATGGTGGAAGACAGGAGGGCCTGGCGTGACTTTGCCCACGGGGTTGCAAAGAGTCAGACTCAACTATGCGACTGAAAAACAGCAGAGATATAAATTTTATAAAGAGCACAGACAAGCACAAACATATTTTTTTAAAAATCTTAAAAACATGCTTAAAACGTAAGAACATAAGAGAAGCCATGTTGGATCAGGCCAGTGGTCCACCCAGTCCAACACTCTGTGTCACACAGTGGCATAAAATTTTATATATACACACACACTGTGGCTAATAGCCACTGATGGACCTGTGCTCCATATATTTATCTAAACCCTTCTTGAAGGTGGCTATACTTGTGGCCGCCACCACCTCCTGTGGCAGTGAATTCCACATGTTAATCACCCTTTGGGTGAAGAAGTACTTCCTTTTATCCGTCTTAACCTGTCTGCTCAGCAATTTCATCGAATGCCCACGAGTCCTTGTATTGTGAGAAAGGGAGAAAAGGACTTCTTTCTCT
The DNA here is from genome assembly GCF_032191835.1 of Heteronotia binoei. NCBI lineage: Eukaryota > Metazoa > Chordata > Lepidosauria > Squamata > Gekkonidae > Heteronotia > Heteronotia binoei. Next base: position 121,325,692 of record NC_083231.1, read on the forward strand.
ACTTTCTCCATCCCATGCATTATCTTGTAAACCTCTATCATGTCACCCCGCAGTCGACGTTTCTCCAAGCTAAAGAGCCCCAAGCGTTTCAACCTTTCTTCACTGGGAAAGTGTTCCAGCCCTTTAATCATTCTAGTTGCCCTTTTCTGAACTTTCTCCAATGCTATAATAAACGTTAGCACTCCTTGGTCTTAAAGATGGTGTCTTTGTATTTCTCCCATGAGATCCAGGGAACTGGACGAAGGAAGCTCTGGCTCTCTCCTTCTTTTCCCAGGGGCCTGGACGGGGAGGGGGGGAGGAGCCTCAGCCAAGGAAATCGATAGTTGGCTTGCTATGCAGAAATGATTTAAAGAGAGAAATTGCTTCTCCAAGCCCACTAACAGGGCGGTGGGGGCTCCAAGAGCCACACAATATGGGCGAAAGAGCCACATGTGGCTACGGAGCTGCAGTTTGGTGACTCCTGGTCTAGCAGGTATTAAGTTTAAAAGTCTGGGGTTGGGTTTTGTTAATTTTATAAGGTCGGCCGTTCCCATTACTGTTTTGCAGACGGGGAACCAAAGCTGAGAAATAGCAACTCGACCGCTAACAGGGGTGGAATTCTAGCAGGGAACGCCTTTGCATATTAGGCCACGCCCCCAAATGCAGCCAATCCTCCAAGAGCTCACAAGGCTCTTTTTTGGTAAGCTCTCGGAGGATTGGCTACATCGGGGGTGGGTGGCCTAATATGCAAAGGAGCTCCCGCTAGAATTCCACCGTTGACTGCTACCATATATGGGATATGGCTTGAAAAGGATTGGAATGTGGGTCTGATATTACCCTTACAAGGCGTTTTGCAGCCTCACCCTTTCCGCCCCCCTGCATGGAGACTAGTCCCTGTTGTTTGCCACTCCAAGCTCCATCCCAGCAGCAGAAGATGACACAGCACATCAGTACCTGCTCTCCCTCCGCTTTCTCATCATGTTCCCGGAAAACTATAAATAGGCTCTGACAATTCTCACACTTCCCCGTATTTAGCATATTGAATCAGGAGGTGTCTTGTTGCAACCTCTCCGCCGTCACGCCAGTTGTGCTCCTTTTAAGGTCTGGGGGAACAAAATATAGCTTGTGATCACACCTATTGGGGCGAGAGCCTGCTCTAGTTTTGCACATTTGACTATAATGCGGAACTCTGCTGGAGAAATAGGTTGTTTTAATGGTCAGCATTAGGGTTTGCCTAACAAATTAGATATTCTTAAGGATAGCATTAGTATCTGATAGGGACATCTTGACTGGACATCACCTTCAGTTTTTGTAGTGGTTAAGTATGCGGACTCTTATCTGGGAGAAGAAGAAGCAGATTTATACCCCACCCTTCTATCTGAATCAGAGTCTCAGAGTGGCTTATAATCTCCTTTATCTTCTTCCCTCAAAACAGACACCCTGTGAGGTATGTGGGGCTGAGAGAGCTCTAACAGAAACTGCCCTTTCAAGGATGAACATATGAAGCTGCCTTTTACTGAATCAGACACTTGGTCCATCAAAGTCAGTATTGTCTTCTCAGACTGGCAGCGGCTCTCCAGGGTCTCAAGCTGAGGTTTTTCACACCTATTTGCCTGGACCCTTTTTTGGAGATGCTGGGGATTGAACCTGGGACCTTCTGCTTCCCAAGCAGATGCTCTACCACTGAGCCACTGTCCCTCCCCTTGAGCCACCGTCCCTCCCCTCCTTCAATATAACTCCTTCAATAGCTCTGGCTGACCCAAGGCCATTCCAGTAGCTGCAAGTGGAGAAGTGGAGAATCAAACCTGGTTCTCCCGGATAAGAGTCCGCGCACTTAAGCACTACACCAAACTGGCTCGCAACTGGGTTTGATTCCCCACTCCTCCACTTGCAGCTGCTGGAATGGCCTTGGGTCAGCAGCCATAGCTCTTGCAGAGTTGTCCTTGAAAGGGCAGCTTCTCTGTGAGAGCTCTCTCCGCCCCAACCACCTCACAGGGTATCTGTTGAGGGGGGGGGCGGGTGTGGAAGGTAAAAGGAGATCATGAGCTGCTCTGAGATTCAGAGAGGAGGGTGGGATATAAATCCAATATCGTCATCATCATCATCATCATCATCATCATCATCATCATCATCATCATCATCATCATCAGACCAGCGGTATTTTAAGGAAGAAGAAGACTGCAGATTGATACCCCGCCCTTCTCTCTGAATCAGAGTCTCAGAGCAGCTTACAATCTCCTTTATCTTCTTCCCCCACAACAGACACCCTGTGAGGTGGGTGAGGCTGAGAGAGCTCTCACAGAAACTGCCCTTTCAAGGACAGTTCTGTGAGAGCTATGGCTGACCCAAGGCCATTCCAGCAGGTGCAGGTGGAGGAGTGGGGAATCAAACCCGGTTCTCCCAGATAAGAGAGCTATGGCTGACCCAAGGCCATTCCAGCAGGTGCAAGTGGAGGAGTGGGGAATCAAACCCGGTTCTCCCAGATAAGAGAGCTATGGCTGACCCAAGGCCATTCCAGCATGTGCAAGTGGAGGAGTGGGCAATCCAACCCAGTTCTCCCAGATAAAAGAGCTCTGGCTGACCCAAGGCCATTCCAGCAGGTGCAAGTGGAGGAGTGGGGAATCAAACCCGGTTCTCCCAGATAAGAGAGCTCTGGCTGATCCAAGGCCATTCCAGCAGGTGCAAGTGGAGGAGTGGGGAATCGAACCCGGTTCTTCCAGATAAGAGAGCTCTGGCTGACCCAAGGCCATTCCAGCAGCTGCAAGTGGAGGAGTGGGGAATCCAACCCGGTTCTCCCAGATAAGAGAACTATGGCTGACCCAAGGCCATTCCAGCAGGTGCAAGTGGAGGAGTGGGGAATCGAACCCAGTTCTCCCGGCTAAGAGTCCACGCACGTAACCACTCCCCCAAACCGGCTCTCCTTTTCCCTCTCTGAGCCTGTTTCTTCCATTCACAAACTTGCAGTGAGTTTTGCAGGGCTGGATGAAAGTACGTCGCCGACAGTCAGGAGAAGTGTCTTCCCATCAACCGCCAGACTCATCCCGCCGCTGCAGCAGGCCCAAGATGAATGGCAATCTGGCGCTCTTGAAAATGACTTTGTTCCCCATCGCACCGAGAATTAATAGGCATCACTCCGCAGCACAAATCAAAAATGTTAAGTCTTAACGTCAAACAATCCTGACTGATGTTGAAAATCGGCTATCAGATAATGAAGTGGTTGTGGGGGAGCCATCCGGGCAATGCGAAATTCATGGGCAAAATTATGTCCAACCATTGCCTGAAACTCTCTAGAGCAGGAGTGTCAAACATGTGGCCCAGGGGACGAATCGGGCCCTTGGAGGGGTCCTATCTGGCCCCCGAGCAACTGGCTGTCATCAGCTTCCTTCTCCCTCTCTCTTGCTTCCCTCTGCATAACAGCTTGCTTTGCAAGGCTTGCTTGGAGAGCAAGTTTGGTGTAGTGGTTAAGTGTGCGCACTCTTATCTGGGAGAACCGGGTTTGATTCCCAACTCCTCCACTTGCACCTTCTAGCATGGCCTTGGGTCAGCCATAGCTCTGGCAGAGGTTGTTCTTGAAAGGGCAGCTGCTGTGAGAGCCCTCTCAGCCCCACCCACCTCACAGGGCTTGATTCCCCACTCCTCCACTTGCACCTGCTAGCATGGCCTTGGGTCAGCCATAGCTCTAGCAGAGGTTGTCCTTGAAAGGGCAGCTGCTGTGAGAGCCCTCTCCAGCCCCACCCACCTCACAGGGTGTCTGTTGTGGGGGAGGAAGGTAAAAGAGATTGTGAGCCGCTCTGAGACTCTTCGGAGTGGAGGGCGGGATATAAATCCAATATCATCTTCTTCTTCTTCTTCTTTTCAATCGCACAGGAGCAACAGAGGAAAGCCTCTGTTTTCTCCATTGGCTGTGGCTCCTCCCTTGTGGAGGAATAGCTTGGTTTGCCAGGCTGTCTTTGCCAGCTGCTGAGCCAAGCCTCTCTTCCTGCTATTGGCTGCGGCTCCTCCCCCTCCTTGTTCCCTGAGGAAGGAAGGAAAGAGCCGGAGCTTTTTCTCCCTCTCCCCAAATCCAAGAACTTGAGGGCATCCAATGAAGCCGACGGGCAGTAGGTGCAGAATGAACAAAAGGAAAGGCTGCTTTGCACTGCAGATGATTTGGTACTGGTGGGGAGGGTCACAGTGGGAGAGTTTCTAGTGTCCTGGACCCACTGATGGACTTCTGATGGCACCTGGGTTTTGGTCACTGTGTGACACAGAGTGTTGGACTGGATGAGCCACTGGCCTGATCCAACATGGCTTCTCTTATGTTCTTATATGACACAAAGTGTTGGACTGGATGGACCACTGGCCTGATCCAACAGGGCTTCTCTTATGTTCTTATGTGACACAGAGTGTTGGACTGGATGGGCCATTGGCCTGATCCAACATGGATTCCCTTATGTTCTTATGTGACACAGAGTGTTGGACTGGATGGACCACTGGCCTGATCCAACATGGCTTCCCTTATGTTCTTATGTGACACAGAGTGTTGGACTGGATGGGCCATTGGCCTGATCCAACAGGGCTTCTCTTATGTTCTTATGTGTCACAGAGTGTTGGACTGGATGGGCCACTGGCCTGATCCAACAGGGTTTCTCTTATGTTCTTATGTGACACAGAGTGTTGGACTGGATGGGCCACTGGCCTGATCCAACAGGGCTTCTCTTATGTTCTTCTGTGACACAGAGTGTTGGACTGGATGGGCCACTGGCCTGATCCAACATGGCTTCTCTTATGTTCTTATGTGACACAAAGTGTTGGACTGGATGGGCCATTGGACGCCATGTTGGATCAGGCCAGTGGCCCATCCAGTCCAACACTCTGTGTCACACAGTGGCCAAAAACCCAGGTGCTATTGGGAGCTCCATCAGTGGGGCCGGGACACAAGAATGCACATGAGGCAGCCTTATAGTGAAGCAAGCCCCTTCATTCATCAAGGTCAGTATTGTCTACTCAGACTGGCAGCGGCACTCCAGGGTCTCAGGCAGAGGTCTTTCATATTATCCCCCCCAGTCTCAGCCCCGTACCCTTATCACTATACTGCACTAGGTTCAAGTCATATAGTGCCTTAGAGACCAAGATTTTCAGGGTATTAACTTTAGAGATGAGAGTGCTGAATGGAAATCAGATGAAAGTCGGAAGATAAAAATTCCAGTTTGTATCTCTCACGACTCAGGGGGGTCTTACCGATTGCTGCCACTGCTCTGGGTTAAGGGTTGCCCTTGAGAAGGCCCAGAGTTCCCTCCCAAGCCCTTCAGGCCTCCTGTAGCTTAGGCCAAATAATAGCCGTGGGGACCAGGCAGAGCGAACAACAACAAAAAGGTTTATTGCAGTGCAATATAAATTAATAAGGTGCATGAATCAATAAAAGGGGGAAGGGAAAATAAACAAAAGTTCTATCGTGTCTGAACTTACACTCCCTAAACTACTAACCAGCACTCACCCTTTCCCTTGGATGAGGGAGCTTTCCTCTGCTCAAGCTCTTCAGGCATAGCCTACCTCCAGCTCAGCCTTCCAGGGAAAGAACCCCCACTTCCTGGGCTTGGCCTTTATATTCTCTTCCCAGGCCCCACCCCTCTCTGGGCCTGTTTCCCTCCAAACCCCTTGCTACTCAATCAGAGGGACAGAGGGGATCCTGGGAGATGTAGGCTTTTCCTAGTAACTCCTAAGCAGGCTTCCCTGGGGCCTGCAGGCCTTACTAGGCCCAGGATCATGACAGTATCTGACGAAGGGAGCTTTGACTCTCAAAACCTTATTACCCCTTAACTCGCTAAAGAGTTGCTGAACTGGAATCAAGCTGTTCTACTGTAGACCAGCACAGCTACCTTCTGACATGATCTCTGATATATGTGATGGGAGAAGACAGGGTTTTTCTTGCATCAGGAACTCCTTTGCATATTAGACCACACACCCCTGATGTAGCCAGTTCTCCTGGAGCTTACAGGAGGCCCTGTACGAAGAGCCCTGTAATCTCCTGGTGGATTGGCTACATCAGGGTGTGTGGCCTAATACAAAAAAAGCCCTGAGGGAAGATATGCATGGGATGGAAAAGGTAGAGAAAGAAGTTCTTTTCTCCCTTTCTCACAACAGAAGAACTCATGGGCACTCAAGGAAATTGCTGAGCAGTCGGATTAGAACTGATAAAAGGAAGTACTTCTTCATCCAAAGGGTGATTAACATGTGGAATTCACTGCAGCAGGAGGTGGTGGCAGCTACAAGCATAGACAGCTTCAAGAGGGGATTAGATAAACATCTGGAGCAGAGGTCCATCAATGGCTCTTAGTCACAAGGTATAGATGGAACTCTCCGTCAGGGGCAAGTGATGCTCTGTATTCTTGATGCTGGGACTTCTAGTGTCCCAGCCCCACTGGTGGATCTCCTGATGGCACCTGTTTTTTTCACTGTGTGACACAGGGTGTTGAACTGGATGGGCTATTGGCCTGATCCAACATGGCTTCTCTTATGTTCTTATGAGTATCCATGTTTGCTTAATCAGCATTTGCATGCCTTATTTACATACAAAGCGCATAGGAGGAGGCTGTTTAACATCATAAAGGGCATGCGGATGAGATAAGTTATACATGAACAAGAGAAGATAACGTGAACAAAGAACCGACTGCCATAATCATTGTTAGGTTGACCTGGAATTGACTGGAGCAACGTCTGCTTTTTAAGGGAGCTTTCCGAGGTCCTGAAAGCAACCAGCTTTGCTAGGCAAAACTGGTCCATAAAACTGCCCCCTGTGGGTGCTAGTTGCTCTTTCACAGTTCTATTTATTCGGTTGGATTTGGGCAGGATAACATCCCATTGGGTTTTGCCCATATTTTGACCAAGGTGCAGTCCACTTTACGGTACGATGTTACATATCTCTCGTTCGGCTTTCCTTGGGTTAAACCTAGTGTGAGCAAATTGTAATTTCAGCTGTTTGCTTTACATGATTTTTCTGCCGAGGATTGTTCCTAGTCCTGGCAGAAGGCCGGTGGACGGGAAAAGACACAGAAAATAAAATTGCGTTCTTTGGTTCAACAAGGATTGCCATGTTAGGCTGTCTGTAGCAATAGAAAAAGAGCAAGGGCCCAGTAGCCTTCAAGACTAATAACATTTGTGGCAGTGGAGGAGCTTTTGTGATTCACAAAAGTTCCTCTCGTGCCACAAAATTTTGTTAGTCTTTAAGGTGCTCCAGGACTCTTGCTCTTTTCTCTGATTCCTCAGTCATTGAATTGTTGGGTTGCAAGCCAGTTCTTCACAAGGCGTTCTTTCAGTCTGTAAGTGGGTGGGAAGGCACTGAAGCATACTCCATGACTAAAGCTGTCATTAAATATTGAAATCACAGATGACAACATTTCGGCTTTTTAAAAACCCATAAATTGTACATCGGAAGTCAGTTCAAAAGCCATTTGGCTTGCGTAAAAAGCAAAACGCGGGCCGCCTTGTAAAGATGCCCCAATAGAGTCGAAATCCATGCTGAAAAAAACCCATGATGTGAATGATGTTCCTAGACTTTCTATTGGTCAGGGCCTGCCACAGGGTGATTAGGCAGTGGTGGATCTAGCAAACTTGTTAAGAACACAAGAACGGAACAGCCTTGCTGGATCAGACCAGTGAGGGTCCATCTAGTCCAGCATCCCATCTCACACAGCAGCCAGCCAGTTGCTTTGCCAGGCTTGCTCAATCGCACAGGAGCTACAGACAAAAGCCTCTATTTTCTCCATTGGCTGACCAGCATACAAAGCAAAATATGTACAAAAGCTTGCAGTGCCCAGCCATTCCATATTTTCTCCTCAGTCTTAGGCTCAAAGCATTGCCATGAGATTTCTGTAATGAATGTCAATAAACCAAAAGTAGATTTGCAGCTTACAGACATACACCTGAAGAACACCTGAACAGCCTACTCAAGATTGCTACAGCACAGACGTCGTCTCCAGATTTTGTATTTGCGGGGATGGGAGGATAGAGACGAGAAAGCACATTCTCTTTGAATGCAAACTTTATCAGAACATTTGCTTGGCTTATGTTGTTCCGATTTGTGGCCATTTCCCGTGGAGAGATTCTAGTTTTTATCTAGATAAGATTTTAGCCAGTAGGAACCAGGAAATTACTATGAAGGTGGCAACATTTACTGTACAAGGTACAAGACTCTGCAGACAACTAACTGATAAAAATACTTAAATGTTTATGAAATATTTTAATAACTAGAAATGGAAACAGACATTTTTATGCATAATATTTTATATTGGGCCCAAGCTGAATTGTATACCTTGGTTTTTCCAATGCCACTTGTTATATATTTTTTTTTCTTTTCTTTCTTTTTTGGGATGGGTCTAAACTTGGCTTGACTTGACCCACTTTTCTCTTCCAGGGCTGCTAGCCTGACCTGATGCTGACCAGGCCTCTCTGGGTTAGAAGCTGGAATCGGTCTCCTCCTTTCTGCTGTTGTCTGCCAACCGCTCCCCAGCAATGACCTTGTGGGACTTCCCTTCTGTCCAACTGTCTCCCCATCTTCCTTGCACCTCCAGTTCCGCTTCTGACACCGCCCACGTGCCTGCACCATGACTGCGGCCCGGGGGTTGGATTCCTGTGGAGGAGGGCTGTGTGGCAGGGGGTGCAGCTCGGGCTGAGGGATGGCCTCTCTGGATCTGCCCTACCGCTGTCCGCGTTGCGGGGAACACAAGCGTTTCCGGAGCCTGTCGTCTCTGCGGGCCCACCTGGAGTACAACCACACCTACGAGACCCTCTATGTCCTCTCCAAGACCAACAGCATCTGCGATGCCACCGTTTTCCCCCTTGCGTCTGACGCCACCCTGGTGACCCCAGCCACCCGCCGAGACATCTTCGAAAGCACTTCCTTCCAGGGCAAGGAGCAGCGCTTCACCTGCGACCTTATCCCCGCTGACGAGCTGGAACCATCTTCCTCGCCGGTATCGTCCCGCTACATCCACGAGATCGAGATCCCCCTGACGGAGATCTTCACCCGGAAGACCATGACTTCCACCACCACCCCGCCTGCCGCTGCAGCCGCTGCTGTAGCCGCCGTGGATGCGGCTTATGAGGAGGGCTTGACTCGCCTCAAGATCCGAGCTTTCGAGAAGCTCGAGGTGGACAAGCGCCTGGAAAAGCTGACTGAGGAAGTGGAGCAGAAGATCGCCTCGCAGGTCGGCCGGCTTCAGGTGGAACTGGACCGGAAGAGCTCGGAGCTGGAGAAAGCCAAGCAAGAGAGCATCAGACTAAGCCGAGAAAAGCAGGAACTGGAAGAGCGGGCCGTGGAGCTCTCCCGGCAGGTGGACGTCAGCGTGGAAATGTTGGCATCCCTCAAGCAAGATCTCGTGCAGAAGGAGCAAGAGCTGACTCGGAAGCAACAGTGAGTCCAAATCTCTATGGTCTCAGGGTCTGTAAAGGGGGTGGAATGATAGTGGTGGAAGCGTTGCCACCTACAGATTGAGAAATTCCTGGAGGTTTGGGGATGCAGCCCGGGAAGGGGGGGCTCAGAGGGGTATAATCAGGGCTTTTGTTGAGCAGGAACGCAGTTCTGGCTTGGCATCAGGGGGTGTGACCTAATATGCAAATGAGTCCCTGGTGGGCTTCTTCTACAAAAAAGCCCTGTGTGAAGCAATGGTGACATCATGGGATGTGGCCTAATATGCAGATAAGTTCCTGCTAGGCTTCTTCTACAAAAAGGCCCTGTGTGAAACAATGGTGACATCAGAGGGTGTGGCCTAATATGCAGATAAGTTCCTGCTAGGCTTCTTCTACAAAAAGGCCCTGTGTGAAACAATGGTGACATCATGGGATGTGGCCTAATATGCAGATAAGTTCCTGCTAGGCTTCTTCTACAAAAAGGCCCTGTGTGAAACAATGGTGACATCAGGGGGTGTGGCCTAATATGCAGATAAGTTCCTGCTAGGCTTCTTCTACAAAAAGGCCCTGTGTGAAACAATGGTGACATCAGGGGGTGTGGCCTAATATGCAGATAAGTTCCTGCTAGGCTTCTTCTACAAAAAGGCCCTGTGTGAAACAATGGTGACATCAGGGGGTATGGCCTAATAAGCAAATGAGCCCCTGGTGAAACAATGGTGACATTGGGGTGTGGCCTAATATGCAAATGAGTTCCTGCTGGGCTGCTTCTGCAAAAAAAACCTGCACGAAACAGTGGTGACATCAGGGGATGTGGCCTAATAGGCAAATGAGTTCCTGCTGGGCTTTTTCTGTCAAAAAAAGCCCTGGGTGCGATGTCATTGATTCAACCCTCTACAGCTGCCATTTTCTCCAGAGGAATTGATCTCTGTCTTCCAGAGGTCAGTTGTGATTCTGTGAGATCTCCAGGCCCCACCTGGAGGTTGGCAACCCTACATTCTTTGAAGGTGTATGATCGTAACTCAACAATCATCTCCATCCGGGTCTTATGTAAGCATTTGGCAATCATGAGGTATGCCTGGGACACTCAGGTATTATGTTGGACGGGTTTATATGAACATGTATGAAGCTGCCTGCTACTGAATCAGACCCTCCTTGGTCCATCAAAGTCAGTATTGCCTACACAGACTGGCAGTGGCTCTCCGGGGTCTCAAGCTGAGGTTTTTCACACCTACTTGCCTGGACCCTTTTTTGGAGATGCCAGGGATTGGACCTGGGACCTTCTGCTTACCAAGCAGATGCTCAACCACTGAGCCACCATCCCTCCCCTTAGACATATGAACATAATATGAATATATGAAGCTGCCTTCTACTGAATCAGACCCTGGGTCCATCAAAGTCAGTCTTGTCTACTCAGACTGGCAGTGGCTCTCCGGGGTCTCAAGCTGAGGTTTTTCACACCTACTTGCCTGGACTCTTTTTAGTTGGAGATGCCGGGGATTGAACCTGGGACCTTGCAGATGCTCTACCACTGAGCCACTGTCTCTCCCTCTGTTTCAGAGCTGGCTGGCCTGGTTACCATTTGTCTGCCAATCCTGGTATTCACATATTCACAGGAGGGACAGAATTGGGCCTCTTCTGTTGTATTCAGGGGTTTGGGAAGAGGCAGGAGTAGAACTTGTGGATTTAAATAAGCATTCCCCCTCCCAGAGAGCCAGTTTGGTGTAGAGGTGAAGTATGCGGACTGTAATCTCAGAGAGCCAGGTTTGATTCCCCACTCTTCCACTTGCAGCCAGTTGGGTGACCTTGGGTCAGTCATAACTCTGTCCGAGCTGTTCTCTCAAAAGCACTTTCTGTCACTGCTCTCTCAGTCCCACCTTCCTCACAGGGTGTCTGTTGTGGGGAGAGGAAGCAAAGGAGATTGTAAGTTGTTTTGAGACTCCCAGTGAAGGGTGGGGTATGAAGCCAATCCCCTCCTCCTTCTCTTCTTCTTCTCTTTGTCGTCCTCCTCCTCTCCTCCTCCTCCTCCTCTTTCCCACCATAATTCAATTACTGGGAATTTTTTAAAAGTCAGAATTCTGCACCGATAATTTTAAAACTTTGGTTGTACCATACCATACCATACCATACCATACCATACCATACCATACCATACCAAACCTTTAATGAACATATGAAGCTGCCTTATACTGAATCAGACCTTTGGTCCATCAAAGTCAATATTGTCTTCTCAGACTGGCAGCGGCTCTCCAGGGTCTCCGGTTTTTCACACCTATTTGCCTGGACCCTTTTTTTGGAGATGCCAGGGATTGAACCTGGGACCTTCTGCTTCCCAAGCAGATGCTCTACCACTGAGCCACTGTCCCTCCCCTATGGCATAACAGTTGCAAATAAAATACACAGAATATAAAGAATTTAAACACTGGAGATAAAATCGAAACGAAACCGAGCTTACGGATGCATTCGTACGTGGTCAGATTTAAAGTTAAGGATGTCAGCCAAAAAATGTTGCCACCGCCTCGCTAACCTCCCCCTCGGTATCGTTGAATAAATAATAACAGGGTGGCAGAATAGAAAGAAAGCTTGCAAAATAAATCAAAATAAATCTGGGGAGAAAGAAACCTTGCAAAATAAATCTTTACGGAGATTCTGCTAAAAGGAACAATCAAGCCATATATGCTGAGTAGAGTCGGGAATATTCGCTCCACAGGAACAGAGTCTGTTGCCTAAAGGGACTCGATGATATCTCCCTTGTAAAACTTTGGAGGGAAACGCATTTGGTCTAGCCAACATAAATGCCCTGCGATGACTTGGAATGGTTACCGTAAGTCTGATAGAGAATGGGGCATTTTGCCACAGAAAGCATAAAGACCTAAGGAAGCTGGGGAGCAAATATCAGGGTCCGTTGGCCATAGTTTCGTTTCCTCCAACTCCAATAGAGGAATAAACACACAACCACGAATGGTTATAGCGACCAACAATTACTAAGACTATATTACAATACAATAACGGGAGAATACACAAATGCATAGAGATGCAGACACCACTCTCAAAGAGTGCATTCATGGAAGATTGCAGAGCACCAAAGTGCAGGGACTTGTAGCTCCTGTTTCGAAAAATATTCAAGCCACAGAAAGCTCTACTCCATTTGCCTTCAAATCAAATAATCCACGAACCGCAATTCATACAGCTTCACAGTTAATCAGTAGCAACAATCTCTTCCATAGAACCCTAAAGTAATCTCACAACATTTCATCCAAGGACAAATAGTCTCCACTAGCTTCAAACAGGCACCAGCTCAGACTGGCTTCCGAGCCACAGTTTGGCCACCCCTGTGCTGGCACAAGCGCTTTCCTCTGACAGATGAAGCTTTCCCATGAATCTCGCCAGGGCCGGATCTACATTTTATTTTATTTTATTTTATTTTATTTATATCTTGTCCTCTCACCGGAGGCAGGCTCAGGACGGCTCTCAGGTTGGGGTCAAAGAATGACTGAACAAGATAAAACATCGATAAAACATAGGAACATAAAACAATTATAAAACATCAATTATAAAACAACGTATCAGTAGGTGTTAGTGCATTATGAAACAGTTTTCTGTGGCCAGTGGGTTGAAATTAAATCGGAAGAGTTTCCGGCTCAACATTAGGACGAACTTCCTGACCGTTAGAGCGGTTCCTCGGTGGAACAGGCTTCCTCGGGAGGTGGTGGGCTCTCCTTCCTTGGAGGTTTTTAAGCAGAGGCTAGATGGCCATCTGACAGCAATGAGGATCCTGTGAATTTATGGGGAGGTGTTTGTGAGTTTCCTGCATTGTGCATGGGGTTGGACTAGATGACCCTAGAGGTCCCTTCCAACTCTATGATTCTATGGTTAGAGCGGTTCCTCAGTGGAACAGGCTTCCTCCTTGGGAGGTGGTGGGCTCTCCTTCTTTGGAGGTTTTGAAACGGAGGCTAGATGGCCATCTGACAGCAATGAAGATTCTGTGAATTTGGGGGAAGGTGTTTGTGAGTTTCCTGCATTGTGCAGAGGGTTGGATTAGATGACCCTGGAGGTCCCTTCCAACTCTATGATTCTAGTTAATTTCGATGGTAGCAGTGTAACGGAATGATCAGTATTAGGTGTTCCAAAGGGACCCCAGATCGCCATAGCATGGTAGGAAGTCCAGAGTGGTGTTAAATTTCTGGTTTATGGGCCTAGTCCGTTGCTGTAGAAGTTGCCATTATGGGAAAGCAAGGTGGAAGAGTGCCATTTTACAGGCCCTGCGGAACTGCGAGAGCTCTCGCAAGGCCCTAACGTCCTCCGGCAACTCATTCCACCAGCTAGGTGCAGCCGCGGAAAAGGCCCTGACTCTAGTGGACTGAAGCCGCACTTCCCTGACGCTGGGGACTGTCAACAGGCTTTGAGACCCGGACCGAAGTGCTCGCCGCGGCATGTACGGGGAAACATATGTTTTGAGCCGGGGGGGAAACCAAAACTGGCACCCCCACTCAAAAAATGGCAGGGTGTTTAAATGGGGAGGGAAGCCATGGGGTTTGCTTTTGTTGCGTCCACGCCTTGCTGGGAGACTGCAAAGGCAGGTGATCTGACTCCCCCTCTCCAGGTAAACACCCCGTTGGGAGGGAGACAGATCGGGGGTGCGGGGCTGGTTTCCCTGCCTCTCTGCCTTTCAGAGAAGAGGTAAAAGGAGCTTATCTGCCTCCCACTGGCTGGCGGGGTCTTTAAATGGGAAGGGAGGCAGATTGGCTGCTTTCACCACCTTTCGGGAGGGACGGTGGCTCAGTGGTAGAGCATCTGCTTGGGAAGCAGAAGGTCCCAGGTTCAATCCCCGGCATCTCCAACTAAAAAGGGTCCAGGCAAATAGGTGTGAAAAACCTCAGCTTGCAACCCTGGAGAGCCACTGCCAGTCTGAGTAGACAATACTGACTTTGATGGGCTGAGGGTCTGATTCAGTAGAAGGCAGCTTCATATGTTTATTTGTTCTGCCTTGCAGCTGATCTGTAGGGCTGCTGGCTTGCTCCCCCCACCTGCCCTCCCAAGAGTGCCTAATTCAGTGCCCTCCCTGGCAGTGCCGGGGGCAAGCTACTCCCACTACCCCCCTAGATCCGTCTCTGAGTCTCACGACTCTTGGAAGAATGTCTTGAAGGAAACTTCTGCTAGTGGAACAGAATCAAGGGATCCAACTCTCGGACTTCTTAGAACAAGGCTCTTGGAACGTTGCAGTCTCATTTGTGCAAGAGAAGGAGAAGTTGTCAGTGCGGATAGGTAAAAACATCACACGCAGACGCTGAAGGCAGTTCTGAGGTGTCGATGGAGCAGGTGAAAGAGAACTTGGGAAGCTGAGAGCCAGAGATGCCCAAGGCAAGGTAGCTGAGGATGTAAGGCAGGCAGAGAGACAGGGACTCAAGGGAAGAAGGAAGAGGAAAAGGGCAAAAAAGACAGGGAAGTGAGCCTGATCGGCAAGAAGTGTGCACGTCAAAATGCCTTGGAAATGAAGAATATAGGCCTTTCCTTTTACATTGCTGTTGATTTTTGTTCGTCCTCAGGGGTGGAATTCTAGCAGGAGCTCCTTTGCATATTAGGCCACACACCCCTCCGATACAGCCAGTCCTCCAAGAGCTTACAATGCTCTTTTTGGTAAGCTCTTGGAGGATTGGCTACATCAGGGGTGTGTGGCCTAATATGCAAAGCAGCTCCTGCTAGAATTCCACCCCTGTTTGTCCTGGATTCTGAGATCACATCTACCACTGAATCAGAATTTCAAGGACACTGTCCCAAAAATTCTTTCACCAGGCAAAATTCTTCAGCTTTCTTCATAGCGGCAAACCGACTCCGGTTTCTGTTTGGGAAAACCTTTGCGAACGTACACTGTTTTTCTCCACGACATATGATGAATCCTTGCACATAATGGGTACAACAAGGCTTGAGTCCAGCGGCGTCTTTAAGACCAACCAAGTTTAATTCTGGATAGAAGCTTTCCTGTGTGTGCATTTTATTGGAATGTTGCCTTCATAGTCCAGTATTTTTACATTTGCCACTGTAGGTACCATACTGAGGCAGAAAAGTGGCATAAAAAACGTTTTAAATACAACCAAAGTTAGTTAAGCTGGGTTTCACATCGTAACAACACCGTCGACTTGGCTAAATGTTCGGTTGCTCAAATTAAACGTTTTTTTCTTTTCAAGGGGCAACCAATTAGTTCTGGCAGCAATTAAGATGTTCAAAGCTAAAACGCTAGCCCAAATTCTCTATGGTATTCCTATATGGATCTCAGGAAAGTAGAGGGCATTCAAGCCTCATTCTTTAGACAAATTTTCCTTTTCTGTCATTGGAGCTTACAGTTGTACCATTTTGCATTCTAAACCATTGCCTGCCAAATAATTTTACTATTCTGTCATTGGATCTTAAACCTGGACCATTTTGCATTGTGAGCCACTGCCTAACAGCTATGTGTTCTCAAAAGAAGAAACAGCCTGGTGGATGGTGTGCCTCCATGCTTTGCGATCTGAGGCTAGGTCAGACCACTGGTGATGGTTGATGTGACAGGTGCTAAGGGATTTCTTCAAGGAGTCCTTGTACCTCTTCTTTGGTGCCCCTCTATTTCGATGGCCGGTGGAGAGTTCGCCATACAGGGCAATTCCGGGTATGTAGGAAGGGACCATAAGAACTCAGCACTGAAGAAACTCTTCCTGCTCTCCTTCTCTTGAACTGTGAAGCTGTCTTATATTGAATTAGACCTTTGATCCAGTAAAGCCTGTTGTCTTCTAACTCCGGCTGGCAGCAGCCCTCCAAGATCTCTAGCTAAGGTTCTTTATATCACCTCCTGCCTCATCCTTTTAACTGGAGAGGACGGGGATTGAACCTGGGACCTTCTGCGTGTCGAGCAGATGCTCTGTCATTGAGCCACAGCCCCTCTCCATGGCTCCCCAGTGTCTCATTTCACCTCGCATATTGCTTGGTCCTTGTCACTCAAGATGCCAGGGATTGTACCTGGGACCTAAGAAGAGAAGAACCTAAGAGAAGCCATGTTGGATCAGGCCAATGGCCCATTCAGTGCAACACTCTGTGTCACAAAGTGGCCAAAAAAACCCAGGTGCCATCAGGAGGTCCATCAGTAGGGTCAGGACACTAGAAGTCCTCCCACTCTTACCAAGAATACAGAGCATCACTGCCCAAGACATAAGAAAAGCCATGTTGGATCAGGCCAATGGCCTATCCAGTCCAACACTCTGTGTCACATAAGAACATAAGAGAAGCCATGTTGGATCAGGTCAATGGCCCATCCAGTCCAACGCTCTGTGTCACATAAGAACATAAGAGAAGCCATGTTGGATCAGGCCAGTGGCCCATCCAGTCCAACGCTCTGTGTCACATAAGAACATAAGAGAAGCCATGTTGGATCAGGCCAGTGGCCCATCCAGTTCAACGCTCTGTGTTACATAAGAACATGAGAAGCCATTTTGGATCAGGTCAGTGGCCCATCCAGTCCAACACTCTGTGTCACATAAGAACATAAGAGAAGCCATGTTGGATCAGGCCAGTGGCCCATCCAGTCCTACGCTCTGTGTCACATAAGAATATAAGAGAACCCATGTTGGATCAGGCCAATGGCCCATCCAGTCCAACACTCTGTGTCTCATAAGAACATAAGAGAAGCCATGTTGGATCAGGTCAGTGGCCCACCCAGTCCAACACTCTGTGTCACATAAGAACATAAGAGAAGCCAAGTTGGATCAGGCCAGTGGTTCATCCAGTCCAACACTCTGTGTCACTCAGTGGCCAAAAAAATCCAGGTGCCATCAGGAAGTCCACCAGTGGAGCCACATGGCTTCTGTGATGTTCTTATGTTCTTAAAAAATGGGGGAAGGGACGGTGCATCCGTGTCGAGGTCACTCCAGAAGTGACATCTGTGTATATCCACAGATTTCTGCCCCCTCCCACCTGCTTTGCCTTGAAAAGTTCCCACTCAAGCCAAGCCCTGGTCTGGTTACTCTAGCCAGCACACAGGTCACTGTAGGAGCTTGGAGGCCAGTGCATTCGGTTTCCCTCCTCAGATACTGCTGTAGTGTTTAGAGGCCTTTCAGGGGTGTTGAACTGATTTGTTACAAGGGCCGGATCTGACATAAATGAGACCTTTTGGGGCTGAGCCATGTCAGGCTGGGCCGTGTGTGCCCTTATTTAAGATTAGGTAGCAGCAATATAAACTTTATAAGGGACACAGACAAACACAAAAGATTTCTTTAAAAAAACCCTTTAAAATAAAACATGCTTAAAACATTAACACTGATTGGTCTTAAAGGTGCTTTCTTTGTATCTCTCCCATGGGATCCAGGGACCTGCGCAAAGAAAGCTCTGGCTCTTTCTTTCCTTTCCCAGGGGACCAGGAGGGGGAGGAGCCTCAGCCAATAGAAGGAAGAGAGACTTGGTTCAGTATGTCACGTCTCGGGGCTCAGGCAGGAGGGAGTCTAAAGCCGGTCCGAAGTCAAAGTTCAAGGAGTCAAGTCAGGAGCCGAGTCACCACAGCAAAATCGCATACCAGAAGAAGTCAGTGTCCAAAGCCAAAGGGTCAGGGTGCCAAGGAATTCAAACCGGTCAGGAACTGGAATCAGGAAGGGGCGTGGATGTAAGCCAGGGAATCGACTGCTGCTTCCACGAGGTTGCCAAGTCCCAGGCATGAGTTATATGGGCACATCAATCAGCCTACTTCCTGGATGGCCATAGTTCCTCTAGTAATCAGGGCTAAGAGATCTGAAGCATTGGCGCGAGGCGTGTCTGTTTTCTGTCAGTGTCTTTTGAAGACACGGGCGCATTCTTGAGATGGGAGGAGGAGAGTTTGGAGGAGGCTGATTGTCAACAGCCAGTGTGGGTGCCTGGAATGTGGAGGGTGTGATTGACGGCCCAGCTGTTGGTTCTTCCTTGTCTGTTAACCCTTCCATCTCCCCCTCCTCAGGGCTCATTACACAGTACCTCTGCTGTGCAATTCAGAGAGCCTGGAAAAGCAAGCTCTCCCTCCCCAAGGGAGGAGCCTCAGCCAATGGAGAAAATAACAACTTTGCTCTGTAGCTCCTGTGCGATTGAGCAAGCCTTGAAAAGGAAGCTGTTATGCAGAAGGAAGCAAGAGAGAAGGAAAAGGAAGCAGATGACAGCCGGTTGCTTGGAGGGCCTGATAGGAGCCCTGCAAAGGCCTGATGCGGCCCCTGGGCCACATGTTTGACACCCCTGCCTTATGTCATGTTGGAGGCAGTCGGAATGTGACTCCTTCTTGGTTCAGCATTGCTTTGAACTCTCGCTACCTTAGGCTTTACAAGGAGAACCAGACAGGTTAATGGAAGGTAGATCTATCATCAGAGCCAGTGTGGTGTAGTGGTTGGAATGTAAGGTTAGGATCTTGGGAGACCCAGGTTCGAATTCCGACTCTGCCATGAAAGCTTTGCTGGGTAACCTTGGGCTAGTCACGTACTCTTGCCTCGGCCTACCTCTTAGGGTTATTGTGAGTTTAAAACAGAGGAGAGGAGAACGATGCAAGCTGACTTAAGTCTGCGCAAAAGTAAACATAATAAATAGATTCCAAAATCCAGCAGCGACACACTTCAAAAGAAGAAAACTCCCACAATCCAAACGGGCAAGTTTGGCAGTTGGCTACAAATTCAGTTTCACACAGTGAGGAAATAGATGTAACTACAGACTCGGTAGAGTTCCGTCGACGACCCCCTAGGCCCTCTGTTATCGACCTGTGTGCGGATCTCATCTTAGATCTCCATCGAACTGCCTCGTTTTCCACTTCTGTGTATTCAAAGGCCCGATTTCCCCCAACCTGCAAGAAGATATTTACGCAGCTTTCTGTTTAGTTCTGTGGATTTTTCTGCCTTTTCAAGCATCGGCATCGCCTGTATTCATCCATTTTTCTCGAAATGCAAATATGCTATTCCGCCCCCCAGTGGGTGTTTTTGCAATTTCCAAATCATAGCAGTGCGTCGTGTACGCGATTGACTTAATTGCACGCCCCTTCCCCATTCAAAACCAGATTTCCCAACAATATCATGCCGCTTGGAATGATGTGTTGTGCAAAGCATGCACGACTGAATTATTTGAGCGTTCCTCTCCTGCAATTAAACCCCTGGCTGTTTTCATTGATCCTCCAACAAAAACATTTTCAACTCTACAGCCTGCCTGCTTGAGTCGCTTTAAGACAGCTGGTTGGTGTAGTGGTTAGGAGCACGGACTCTTAATCTGGGAGAACTGGGCTTGATCCCCAACATGCAGCTGCTGGAGTGACCTTGGGTCAATCACAAGGAATACTCCGTCTAAGCTGTGGAGCCCTGTGAGCAACAATTCTACTTCGTGAGCTCCTGGCATTAAAGCTGTGAACAACTGCACAATTAGTGTGCTCTGGGGTCATCCTTCCTGAAAATAAATCAGCCAGTATCATAATGCCCCTGTATAAATCAATGGTGCGGTCTCATTTGGAGTACTGTGTGCAGTTCTGGTCGCCGCACCTCAAAAAGGATATTATAGCATTGGAGAAAGTCCAGAGAAGGGCAACTAGAATGATTAAAGGGCTGGAACACCTTCCCTATGAAGAAAGGTTGAAACGCTTGGGACTCTTTAGCTTGGAGAAACGTCGACTGCGGGGTGACATGATAGAGGTTTACAAGATAATGCATGGGATGGAGAAAGTAGAGAAAGAAGTACTTTTCTCCCTTTCTCACAATACAAGAACTCGTGGGCATTCGATGAAATTGCTGAGCAGACAGGTTAAAACGGATAAAAGGAAGTCCTTCTTCACCCAAAGGGTGATTAACATGTGGAATTCACTGCCACAGGAGGTGGTGGCGGCCACAAGTATAGCCACCTTCAAGAAGGGTTTAGATAAATATATGGAGCACAGGTCCATCAGTGGCTATTAGCCACAGTGTGTGTGTATATATAAAAATTTTTGCCACTGTGTGACACAGAGTGTTGGACTGGGTGGACCACTGGCCTGATCCAACATGGCTTCTCTTATGTTCTTATGTGACACAGAGTGTTGGACTGGGTGGACCACTGGCCTGATCCAGCATGGCTTCTCTTACGTTCTTATGAAGACAAAAATGTGTGAGCTGGAGGCTAAAAATCTGTGAGCCAGCTCACACTAACTCAGCTTAGAGGGAACACCGGTCACAAGCAATGCTCCCTTTAAACTGTGGAGTCTTGTGAGCGAAAATTCTACTTTGTGAGCGACTGGCATGAAAGCTGTAAACTACCGCATCAATTAGCTTGCTCTGGGGCCATTTTTCCTGACCGTGAGCCAGAGGCTAAAAAACGGTGAGCTAGCTCACACTAACTCATCTGAAAGGGAAGACGGGTTACACATTCTCTCAGAGCGGTTCTGCTCAAAAGCAGTTCTCTTAGAACTCTCCCAGCCCCACCTTCCTCATGGGGTGTCTGTTGTGGAGAGCAGGATGGACGGAGATTGTAAACCACTCCGAGAAGCCGAGCAAAGGGCGCGGTATAAATCCAATCTTTTCTTCTTATCCACGCCAGCGAATAGGTGACTTTCACATCAGAAAAATCACAGAGACCTGCAGGTACCTTTCCCCACAAGAGAGGGCTGTTGCTTCCCCCCCACCACCACGATGCCCCCCAGCCACTGCAGTGCAAATGCTGAGCAGGAAGACTGCACATGCAGCGGTTTCGGCTGTCCAGGGTAGCGCGGGCCTTGAGGGAAAGCAAGCTGAATATTAAAGAGCGCGGTAGCTGCACGGGAAGGGGGAAAAAAAACCCGATTCCTTTCTAGAAACGGCTCCCTCTGGTAATTTCCACCTCCCTGATCTTTATTTAAACAGGGCATTTGCATGGAGATGGAATCAGCACCTCGGTTTCAATTATAGGCATGCCGCGGGATCAGGCTGCTGGCGTGTCGGTATCTTAACGAATCTGTGGTTCGGGCTGCTGGGAATATTCACCGCCGAATTTTTCAAGGTGAATGTGGGAGGGCTGAAGAGGTCGGGGGTGGGGGATGCCTCCCATAATTTGAAGGGGCTTTTAACACATTTTTTTCCTCCTCTCTGCTGCGGTTACTGCCTTTCCCTCTCAGCTGTTCTCTTACCCTGAAGGCCAAACAACATCTTACGTTCGCCCCAGAGACTCACATCGGGCGTCAGCTGTGAGTTCCTGGGGAACTTTACTTAGAAGGGCTGCAGGGGCCGAGTTAAGAACATAAGAGAAGCCCTGTTGGATCAGGCCAGTGGCCCCTCCAGTCCAACACTTTGTGTCACATAAGAACATAAGAGAAGCCCTGTTGGATCAGGCCAGTGGCCCCTCCAGTCCAACACTTTGTGTCACATAAGAACATAAGAGAAGCCCTGTTGGATCAGGCCAGTGGCCCATCCAGTCCAACACTCTGTGTCACATAAGAACATAAGAGAAGCCCTGTTGGATCAGGCCAATGGCCCATCCAGTCCAACACTCTGTATCACACAGTGGCCAATAATTTTTATATATACACACACACACACACACACACACACACACACACACTGTGGCTAATAGCCACTGATGGACCTCTGCTCCATATTTTTATCTAACCCCCTCTTGAAGCTGGCTATGCCTGTATCTGCCACCACCTCCTGTGGCAGTGAATTCCACATGGTAATCACCCTTTGGGTGAGTTCTGGTTGTGACCGTGGAATGGGGGGGGGGAGGTTCTGCCTCCCCCACACACAATTTTTCCAACCAGAAATGAAGAAGAAGAAGACGGCTGCAGATTTATACCCCACTCTTCTCAATGAATCAAAGACTCAGAGCGGCTTACAATCTCCTGCATCTTCTCCCCCCACAACAGACACCTTGTGAGGTAGTTGGGGCTGAGAGAGCTCTTCCAGAAGCTGCCCTTTCAAGGACAACTCTGCAAGAGCTATGGCTGACCCCAGGCCATTCCAGCAGGTGCAAGTGAAGGAGTGGGGAATCCAACCCGGTTCTCCCAGATAAGGGAGCTATGGCTGACCCAAGGCCATTCCAGCAGGTGCAAGTGGAGGAGTGGGGGATCAAACCCGGTTCTCCCAGATAAGAGTCCACGCACTTAACCACTACACCAAACTGGATCTTACCAAAATGGGTGAAAAATACCCCTTGTGGTGGTTCCAGCCAGGGAAATGGCACAGGGAAGGCAGGAAAACCCTGGTTATCGATCCTGACCGGAATCAGAACCTTGCGGTGTTTCTAAGTGGAGTTCCCGTGAGGAACTCCCAGCCGGGTTTCTGCTGCAACTCCCCATGGTGACCAAGTGGCAAATATAACATGCAGTTTGGCTGTCAGAAGAGAAGGAAGCATGTTATATTTGCTCAGGTGCGGCCAAACTTATTTAGCGTAAGAGCCACAGACGTTTGAGATGCTTGAGAGCTGCAAGTCAGGGAGGGAAGGAGGGAAATAGATTGGGGGGGGGGGAGAGATGGAAAGAAAGCAACTTTAAATGCATTCTCCAAGGCGCCTGGCTTGACCTGGAGAGTGATTTAAAGAGCGAAATGACTTCTCCGAGCCAGCTGAAGTGGTGGGGGGGAGGCTTCAAGGGACCACACCAGGGGTGGCCAAACCGTGGCTTGGGAGCCACATGTGGCTCTGTCACACATATTGTGAGGCTCTCGAAGCCCCCGCACCCCCAGTTAGCCAACTTGGAAACAAACATATGAAGCTGCCTTATACTGAATCAGACCCTCTTTGGTCCATCACAGTCAGTATTGTCTACTCAGACTGGCAGGAGCTCTCCAGGGTCTCAAGCTGAGGCTTTTCACACCTATTTGCCTGGACCCTTTTTTTGGAGATGCCAGGGATTGAACCTGGGACCTTCTGCTTCCCAAGCAGATGCTCTACCACTGAGCCACCGTCCCTCCCCAATGGCTTTTCTCTCTTTAAATCGCTTCTCCAAGCCAAGCCAACTGGCGGCTTGGAGAATGCATTTAAAAGTTAAAGTTGCTTTCTTTCCACCTCTCCATCCCCATGTATTTGTGTTTCCCTTCCATCCTTCCTTTTGCGACTCTCAAACTTCTGACGTTTAGTCAACGTGGCTCTTGCATTAAGCAAGTTTGGCCGCCCCTGGGCCACACCGTATGTGTGAAAGAGCCGCACGTTGCTCCCGCGCCACAGTCAGGCAGACTCTGTCATCAGAAGGGAGACCACCAAGAAAGGCTCTGCAGAGGAAGGCGACAGCCAACCGCCTCCGGTTCTCGCTTGCCTTGAAAGCCCCTGGCTGGGGTCACCATAAATTGGCTGGGATTTGAAGAGACTTTCGGCACACATGTGGTTTGGCTCTCAGTTCTTCCAGGCGATGGAGGCTCACATTATAAACATTGTGATGTATTTATTATTATCTATTACATTAAATTTCTATCCCGCCCTCTCCGCAAGCGGACTCAGGGCGGCTAACAACATTCATTTACACAAGTTAAAAACCAATAAAATATAATTACAATCTTTAAATTTTCTAAAAAACCATTTCATGGTGCTGTATCACTACAATATACCATATACAATGTAGGCGAGTTCTTCTTTTCAGACGGTGATCACCTAGTACTCTATATAATGCCGGGTGGCAGCTCTCTCCCGGTTAGATATCAAAGGCCTGTCGAAACAATTCGGTCTTACAGGCCCTGCAGAAAGTGGAGAGATCCCAGAGGGCCCTTATGGCCTCCGGGAGAGCATTCCACAATTCTGGTGCTGCCACCGAGAAGGCCCTAGCTCGCGTCGAACGCAACCTAGCCTCTTTTGGTCCAAGGATGGACAATAGATTTTTTTATCAAAGATTTCAGGTTTTCACGGCTGGTAACATCAATAGGGTTTGTAGAATCTTTCGGGCTCAAGTGCCGTGTTCTACTGGAGAAAGTTTTTCTTCCAGGCGTTTCGTTCTTGCCACTGAGGATGTTCTCCGTGGCCGAGAACGAAACGTCTGGAAGAAAAACTTTCTCCAGTAGAACACGGCACTTGAGCCCGAAAGATTCTACAAACCCTATTAATAGATTTTTTTGTCCCTGAACGCAGTGCTCTCTGGGGAACGTGTGGAGAAAGGCGGTCCCACAGATAGACAGACCCCTGACCATAAAGGGCTTTAAAGGTCAATACCAACACCTTGAAAGGGACTCGGAACACAATAGGTAGCCAGTGCAGCTCTTTCAGCACTGGCCGAATGTGCTCCCACCGGGGGGGGGGGGGCCCATTAACAGCTGCGCCGCAGTGTTCTGCACTAGCTATAGTTTCCGAGTCAGCATCAAGGGTAGCCCCGTGTAGAGAGCATTACAGCGATCTATTCTTGAGGAGACCGTAGCGTGGATCACCATTGCTAAGTCATCGTGCTCCAGGAAAGGGGCCAACTGCTTATCAGTCCGGCTATGTCACAGCATGAGAAAACGAATTCAAAGTGAAGAAAAGGAACACTGGGAAGAGGTGTGAATATTTTTGTCCCTGTTTTCTCTCTCTCTCTCTCTCTCTCTCACACACACACACACACACACACACACACACACACACACACACACACCAAACATGGAAATTAAAATGTTTCTGGCATTCTCACAGATCCAGAGCTAATTACAGTACCGCGCTCGCAAATTCTGTCGCTCCAAACCGTTTCCCCTCTCTTGCGAGTTCAAGCTGATCTGTCAACCCGCCCCCTCCACCCCCCAGTCTGGTCAACAACCAATTAAGCTGATGGACAGCCAGCTATTAGGGAACCCAGCAGAGGGCGATTCATTCTTTATCTGCGGTAGTCGTGGGGGGGGGGGGAAGTGGTGAAGGATTGGTCTCCATGGTTTCCTCCTGAACTGGAACTGGCGACCTACGGGGATCGCACACACACAGAAGCAGCAGGTGGATTTTATGGAGGTGGCTGCTAGCGACGCTTGATTTAGGGCTAAAGGAGTGCATGCTGGACTGGAACTCCAGATGTAATCTGGCCCTGAGAACCATCTGTGTAAAAACAATTTTTATTATTCTACAGCATATTATATCACTGTGATAATGATGATAATGATATTGGATTTATATCCCGCCCTCCACTCCGAAAAGTCTCAGAGCGGCTCACAATCTCCTTTACCTTCCTCCCCCAAAACAGGCACCCTGTGAGGTGGGTGGGGCTGAGAGGGCTCTCACAGCAGCTGCCCTTTCAAGGACAACCTCTGCCAGAGCTATGGCTGACCCAAGGCCATGCCAGCAGGTGCAAGTGGAGGAGTGGGGAATCAAACCTGGTTCTCCCAGATAAGAGTCCGCACACTTAACCACTACACCAAACTGGCTCTCCTATTTCATTTACTTCTCTCAAATAAAAGTCAATACGTTACATCACATTTCCACCTCCCCTCCTCCCTTTCAAGACTTCCCCGGTGTTACTTACAATATAAAAGCAATGGTAATTTAACATTTTAAAAAAACTGTTTAAAAAGAAAAAAGGAACGTATACTAATTTATGGTTTTTACCTCATTCGATTAATGATCCAATATAGTACTAAATTAAGTCATATTATCTATCTTGTTATAATCTTTTAAGAAATAACAAAATATTTTCTCATACTCTCATTTTAACTGTCATTCTTGTCTCAGTAAATTAAAAATAGCTGATAAACAAGTTCTCCATTATCAAATATCACCAAGTGTCCTTTCACTCTCCAATGTTCTTCCA
Organism: Heteronotia binoei; assembly: GCF_032191835.1. Classification (NCBI taxonomy): domain Eukaryota; kingdom Metazoa; phylum Chordata; class Lepidosauria; order Squamata; family Gekkonidae; genus Heteronotia; species Heteronotia binoei. The sequence continues at coordinate 121,351,700 of NC_083231.1, forward strand.
CATAGTTCTGAAACTTTCGCCATTCATCATTAAATTTTTCCATATCAAGTTCCTTTAGTGTTCTTGTTAATTTGTCCATTTCACTCCAGTGCATAGTTTTCATAACCCAGTCCCATTTTTCTGGAATTTTATTTTGCTTCCACAACTGCGCATACAATGTCCGTGCAGTTGAAAGCGTGCACCAAAGTAATGTTCTGTCTTGCTTCGGAAAATTTTCTACTTGTAATCCCAACAAAAAGATTTCTGGTGCCTTCTTCACTTTGTATCCCAAAATCTTTGACATTTCTTGCTGGATCATTTGCCAATATTGTACAGCCCTTTCACAAGTCCACCACATATGGTAAAAAGACCCTTCATCTTTTTTACATTTCCAACATTGATCAGACATCTGATTATTTGTTTTCGACCGTTTTTTTGGTGTCATATACCATCTACAGAACATTTTGTAACAATTTTCTTTTATGTTATTACATGTCGATATTTTCAAAGAGTTCTTCCACACGTATTCCCATTGTTCCATCTGAATTTCCTTGTTTATATTAATTGCCCACTTTATCATTTGAGATTTTACCACTTCTTCCTCCGTAGACCATTTCAGTAACAGTTTATATACTCTGGAGATCAATTTTACGTCCTCACCAAACAGCATTTTCCCCATTTCTGTTTGTTCTTGTCTTATTCCTTCATTCCTAATATCCTGCTTCAGCAGACTTTTGATTTGTAACCATTGAAACCAATTAAATTTATAATCCAATTCTTCCACTGGTTTTAATTCTGCTTTGCCTCCTTGTATTCTTAACAATTGTTTATATGGTAACCATTTCTCTTCCTCAATCTCCAAAAATAACTTTATTACTTCCCTTGGCACAATCCACAACAGTTTCCTCTCATCTTCAACCAAGTTTTCAGCAAACTACTTCTTACGTGATGATGTGAGAAAAAAACCATCCATTTTACTTTTCCCATAGTGCAAATATGCATGACAACCAAAAACCTTTCCATGGCCTTCTAATGTTAATAATTTTCTGTTTAATAACACTATCCAATCCTTAATCCATACCTGAGAACCATCTGAATGAGGCCTCTGGTTAGGCTTCCCAATCCCCAGGTCCCAGAGGGGGATCCCCCGGTTTTACAGGCTTCCCCCCTCCCCCAGCCAGCTGGCCGGTGCGAGAGGCCCCGCCCCCAGAGCCATCATGCACCTCTATGAACGATTCCCATAGGGAATGATGGGGAATTGATCCGCGGGTATCGGGGGCTCTGGGGGGGGCTGTTTTTTGAGATAGAGGCACCAAATTTTCAGTATAGCATCTAGTGCCTCTCCCCAAAATACCTCCCAAGTTTCAAAAAGATTGGACCAGGGGGTCCAATTCTATGAGCTCCTATCCTTCATTATTTCCTATGGAAGGAAGGCATTTAAAATTTTGTGCAGTCCCTTTAAATGTGATGGCCAGAACTCCCTTTGGAGTTCAATTATGCTTGTCACACCCTTGCTCTCGGCTCCGCCCCCAATGTCTCCTGGCTCCACCCCCAAAGACTCCTGGCTCCACCCCCAAAGTTCCCAGATATTTCTTAAATTGGACTTGGCAACCCTACCTCTGGTGCAATGGATGCTGTAATGTTTCTCGACTGTAAATAACTGCCAGGCGCAGCTCCAGTTCCAAAGAGAAACAGGGACTTCTGCTCCTTCAACCTTGTGTACTGACCAAAAGGCTTCTGGTCTCAGGCTGCAGCGTTTGTTCCCCAAAGGTGTTAGGTAAGAGAGCTTTCCAAAGGAAGGGTTGTTCAGTCCAGAGCTCAGGGTTCCAGTAGCCAGGCTAGGTAGAGTTACCGGTCCAAAGTCAGGTTCCCAGAATCAAGCAAGGCTGAGTCACTACGAAGAGTCTCAGAGGGGCTCACAATCTCCTTTCCCTTCCTCCCCCACAACAGACACCCTGTGAGGTGGGTGGGGCTGGAGGGGGCTCTCACAGCAGCTGCCCATTCAAGGACAACCTCAGAGTGTGGCTTAAGGAGGGCGAAGCCAGGGGAAGGGAGGAACCCTGGCAGGATACAATGCCACAGAGTTCACCCCACAAAGCAGCCATTTCCCCCGTGGGAACTGATCTCTCTCATCAGGAGATCAGTTGTACTTCTGAGACAGTTGCAGGTCCCACCTGGAGGTGAGCAACCCTAGTAGCTGGATGGCTTTCCTGTGCCCGTGCAGGAGACATGTGAGGACACATAGTTTTCATCAGTGAGGTGGTGGAGTTCTAGATTCTGATTCCTTGCTTGACGTCCCAGCCCCATGCTGTTGGACACTCGGTGAGGGAAAGTGCAGTCAGGTCACAGATGACTTGGAATCATAGAACCACAGAGTGGGAAAGGGCCATAGAGGCCATCTAGTCCAACCCCCTGCTCAGTGCAGGATCAGCCTAGAGTATCCCTGAAAAGTGTTTCTCCAGCTGCTGCTTAAAGACGGCCAGCAAGGGGGGAGCTCATCACCTCACCACCTAGGAGAGCCAGTTTGGTGTAGTGGTTAAGTGTGAGGACTCTTATCTGGGAGAACCAGGTTGGATTCCCCACTCCTCCACTTGCAGCTGCCGGAAAGGCCTTGGGTCAGCCGTAGCTATCGCAGGAGTTGTCCTTGAAAGGGCAGCTTCTGTAAGAACTCTCTCAGCCCCACCCACCTCACAGGGTGTCTGTTGTGGGGGGAGAAGATATAGGAGGTTGTGAGCCGCTCTGAGACTGATTCAGAGAGAAGGACAGGGTATCAATCTACAGTCTTCTTCTTCTTGGAGAGCCAGTTTGGTGCAGTGATTAAGTGTGCGGACTGCTGGAATGGCCTTGGATTAGCAGATCTGTCAGAGCTGTCCTTGAAAGGGCAGCTTCTGTCAGAGCTCTCTCAGCCCCACCCACCTCACATGGTGTCTGTTGTGGGGAGGGGGGGGAAGATGATTGTAAGAAAGCCAGTTTGGTGTAGTGGTTAAGTGTGCGGACTCTTAACTGGGAGAAGCGGGTTTGATTCCCCACTCCTTCACTTGCGGCTGTTGGAATGGCCTTGGGTCAGCCATAGCTCTTGCAGAGTTGTCCTTGAAAGGGCAGAGCTCTCTCAGCCCCACCTATTTCACAAGGTGTCTGTTGTGGGGGGAGAAGATATAGGAGATTGTAAGCCGCTCTGAGTCTCTGATTCAGAGAGAAAGGCAGGGTATAAATCTACAGTCGTCTTCTTCATCTTCCCTTGGTAGCTAATTCCACTGTTGAAGAACTCTTACTGTAAAAAGGGTTTTCCTAATATCCAGCCAGTATCGTTCTGCCTGTAATTTAAACCCATTCTTGTGAGTCCTCTCTTTTGCTGCCAACAGGAACAGAAAGCCAGTTTGGTGTAGTAGTTGAGGGTATGGACTCCTATCTGGAAGAGCCAGGTTTGATTCTCCACTCCTCCACATGCATCTGCTGATGTGACCTTGGGTCAGTCACAAGTTCTCACAGAGCAGCTTCCTCTCAATGCTCAGAGCTCTCTCAGCCCCACCTGCCTCGCAGGGTGTCTGTTGTGGGGAGAGGAAGGAAAAGGAGATTGTGAGCCGCTCTGAGACTCCTTTTGGGTAGTGAAGGGCGGGGTGTAAATCTGATCTCCTTCAATCAGAATCTAAACCAGGGGTGGCCAAACTGTGGCTCGGGAGCCACATGTGGCTCTTTCACACATATTATGCGGCTCCCAGAGGTCAAGGAGGAACTTAATGCATATTTAATCTCAAGTTTTCCCTATGCTGGTTTTATGGGGACTGTTATTCCCAGCTTTTGTTCTTTAAAAAGTCTCTTTCTAACAGGGTCATGTTATGTAGTGCATACATATGTATTTTATCTTTCTGTGCAAAGAAAGTATTAAGAGTTTTCCTAAAGACATGTGTGTAGTATTTGTTCATGTCTTGCGGCTCTCAAATGACTGATGTGTATTCTGCACGGCTCTTAGGTTAAGCAAGTTTGGCCGCCCCTGATCTAAACGGTACTGGGGCTTAATTTCAGCCCTAACTGGGTGTTATTGATTGGGCTGCTTGGAGATGAAGATTTCTTGGCCAAAGGGAATGTGTGCAAAGGGACAGGGTGGATGGAAAGAAATGAAAGAGAGGGACCGTTCACCCCAGAATGCATTGGGGTTCTTTTGGTCTTTGCTCAACAGGCTGGAACGCAGGGATGCTGTGCAAACCCGCCTTTAACTGCAAAGGCTTCCTTGGCTGTCTTTGTTGCCTCTCAGAGCGGCATGACATTTCCTCCCTGCGCCCTGGTTTCTTGCTGACCCGTCCGCAATCCCACAATGCATCTGACCTACATTCTGTGCCTTAGATATCATGACCTTTTCCGAGTCCCCTCGAAGGCTCAGCAAGCGCGTGGAGTCCCTGGGCTGCCGGGTGTGAATGACTTTCAAGGAGACGGGTGGAGAAGGAGGGAAGGAAGGTGAATGGGAGGCGGTTTCATGTCCCAGAAGGGAAAGGAGGACGTGAGATTGTTGAATTCCTCCTTTGCAGAACTCCGATCGATTGCTTTGCAAGTTGCCCAGTTTGAAACAGAGCACTCCCTTCGCTGCCTTCTCCCAGTGAAACTATTCTGAGTTGATGGATATAAAGCGAGGGGAGGCCTCATTTTCGGCAGGAGCTCACAGGAGCAGAGCTATGGAACCTCTAAATTTTATTGCGCTCTTTCTTTCTTACCACCCCGCCCCCCCCCCCCAAAATACTTGCTTCTGGGCTCCATAGTTCAGGATAAGAAGTTTTATTAAATTTAACAAGGGAAATTAGGGAATCGGTGGAAGGATCAGGGATAGGATACAGAAAATAAATGACAGTTATTACTACATCGAGAAAAGCAAAAGTATAATTCATTATACCTGCAAGTACTCAAAATTAATGCATAGACATTACCTTCAAAGTCTACAAATATTTTATGATCTTTTGATATGACTGTTATGATCTTTTGATATGACTTTTTGGGCAAACTTATTGAGAGGGCAGTGGCGTTGCAGCTACAGAGCTTCCTGGAGGACGCTTCTGTCCTTGACTCCTGCCAGTCTGGCTTCCGCCCGGGCCATGGGACGGAGACAGTGCTGGTCGCCCTGGTGGATGACCTTCAGCGGCATCTGGATCAAGGTGGCTCAGCGGTGCTGATGTTGTTAGACCTATCGGCAGCGTTCGATATGGTCGACCATCGGCTGCTGGCTTGCCACCTTGCCGACGCGGGGATTCAGGGGCTGGTCTTGCAATGGCTTTCCTCTTTCCTTGACGGTCGGGGACAAAGGGTGGCGATTGGGGACGAACTGTCCCGGAGACACACGCTTGATCGCGGAGTGCCTCAAGGGGCGGTACTTTCCCCGATGTTATTTAACATCTATATGCGCCCCCTTGCCCAGATTGCCCGAAGGTATGGGCTGGGCTGTCATCAGTATGCTGATGACACCCAGCTCTATCTACTTATGGACGGCCGGCCTGCCTGCGCCCCAGAAAATCTGGACCGGGCGTTACAGGCAGTGGCTAGGTGGCTTAGGCTGAGCGGGCTGAAGCTGAATCCGGCGAAGACAGAGGTCCTTTGCTTGGGTCGTTGTGGCCCGGGAAGGGAAATCCCCCTGCCAGCTTTTGACGGTGCGCCGTTGATAGCGGCGCACAGGGTCAAAAGCCTGGGGGTACTATTGGAGCCTTAATTGACAATGGAGGCTCAGATAGCAGCCACTGCCAAGTCCGCATTCTTTCATCTTAGGCGGGCGAGGCAATTGGCCCCTTTCCTGGAACACGACGACCTAGCAACGGTGATTCATGCCACGGTCACCTCGAGGTTGGACTACTGTAATGCCCTCTACATGGGGCTACCCTTGTGCCGGACCCGGAAATTGCATTTAGTGCAGAATGCCGCTGCCCGGCTGCTATTAGGGCTCCCAAGATGGGAGCACATTCGGTCGGGGCTTCGGGATCTGCACTGGCTGCCAATAACATTCCGAGTCCGGTACAAGGTGTTGGTCATTACCTTTAAAGCCCTATATGGCCTAGGACCTGCCTACCTTAGGGACCGTCTCTCCCCACACATTCCCCAGAGAGTACTACGATCGGGTTCACAAAACCTGTTAGTAATCCCCGGGCCAAAGGAGGCCCGTCTGAAATCCACCAGGGATCGGGCCTTCTCGGTAACGGCGCCTTACTGGTGGAACCAGCTGCCGGAAGAGGTGAGGGCCCTGCGGGACCTAGGGCAGTTCCGCAGGGCCTGTAAGACAGCCCTCTTCCGGCAGGCCTACAACAACTAACTGACACTGAGAAATTTTTAGATGGAACTAAAATGCATTTAATAGACCGTTGGTTTTTATGTTTTTTATGTCTTATTAATTTATTGTTTTAATCTTCTTATGTAACTGTTTTTTAAGCTAAATTTATGTAAGTTTATTATGTTGTAAGCTGCCCTGAGCCACTTCGGTGGGAAGGGCGGGATATAAGTCAAAATATAAATAAATAAATAAATTCCCCCTGTTTTACCAAGTATTTAGTGGCTATCAAAGATTTCAGGTTTTCACGGCTGGTAACATCATTAGGGTTTGTAGAATCTTTCGGGCTCAAGTGCCATGCTCTACTGGAGAAAGTTTTTCTTCCAGATGTTTCGTTCTCGGCTACAGAAAACGCCACTGAGGATGTTCTTCGTAGCCGAGAACGAAACGTCTGGAAGAAAAACTTTCTCCAGTAGAACACGGCACTTGAGCCCGAAAGATTCTACAAACCCTAATATTTAGTGGCTCCTTGGTTCAAACCCCCTGTGAGAATTTTGCGGAACTCTTAAGAATTGAAAAATTTTCTAGTATTTTTTCTCCCCAAAATTGGGAAAAGAACCAAAACATGTAAAGCAAATGCCACTGTGATGAAGTCTGACAGGAGTAAGGTTTCATTATGACAATTCAAGAAGCATTTTCAGGTAGATGCTGAGCTGATATAATTTAGTACCCCTTCCTGTGATGTCAGGGGTTTGTGACACAGGCAAAGGAGTTCTGCACATGAGTTGTGCCAATGAGCTCCAGCACCTCTTTTCCTACCAATTTGGTGTAGTTTGGTGTCGTGGTGAAGTGTGCGGACTCTTATCTGGGAGAACCAGGTTTGATTCCCCACTCCTCCACCTACGGCTGCTGGAACGGTCTTGAGTTAGCCATCACTCAAGGAGTTGTCCTTGAAAGGGCAGCTTCTGTGAGAACTCTCTCAGCCCCACCCACCTCCCAGGGTGTATGTTGTGGAAGGAGAAGATATAGGAGATTGCAAGCCGCTCTGAGTCTCTGATTCAGAGAGAAGGGCGGGGTATAAATCTGCAGTCTTCTTCTACTAAATAATAAGAAGAAGATAAGAAGATATTGGATTTATATCCCGCCCTCCACTCCAAAGAGTCTCAGAGCAGCTCACAATCTCCTTTACCTTCCTCCCCACAACAGGAACCCTGTGAGGTAGATGAAGATATTGGATTTATATCCCGCCCTCCACTCCGAAGAGTCTCAGAGCGGCTCACAATCTCCTTTACCTTCCCCCCCCCCCACAACAGACACCCTGTGAGGTAGATGTAAGATATTGGATTTATATCCAACCCTCCACTCCAAAGAGTCTCAGAGCGGCTCACAATCTCCTTTACCTCCCCCCCCCACAACAGACACCCTGTGAGGTAGATGTAAGATATTGGATTTATATTCCGCCCTCCACTCCGAAGAGTCTCAGAGCGGCTCACAATCTCCTTTATCTTCCTCCCCCGCAACAGACACCCTGTGAGGTGGGTGGGGCTGGAGAGAGCTCCCACAGCAGCTGCCCTTTCAAGGACAACCTCTGCCAGAGGTGTGGCTGACCCAAGGCCATACTAGCAGGTGCAAGTGGAGGAGTGGGGAATCAAACCCGGTTCTCCCAGATAAGAGTCCGCACACTTAAACCCTACACCAAACTGGCTCTGAACAAGGGTCCCCCACCTTTTTGAGCCTGTGTGTGGGGGGGGCAACCCTTTGGAATTCGAACTCAGGTTGGTGGGCACGGGTGCAAAATGACTGCCGCAGAAGGCAGAGCCCAGAATGAAAAGTCAAAGCGTGCTGTCATGCACATCGACTTTTTTGGCGGACTCTGCCTTTTGAAACGATCGTGTTACGATTTTAAAATGTTGTCTTCCACATCCCCAGCTCATGTTCAGTCGCACAGTGAAGATCCTTGTGCTGCAGGGACAGTTTCTGCAGAGGCAAAAAAAAAAAAAATCTGCACAGCCAATCAAATATCCAGTGGCCAATCAAAAAGCCTGCCAGGCAAAAGTCTCACTGGTCTGCAAGTCCCCTGATCCCAAGACATTTAGGGCCTCGGTGCTGAGAACCGGCATTCAGAATTGGGCCCAGAAACAAAAGGGTAACCGGTACAGCACTTTCAGGTGAGGGGTGACATGATAGAGGCTTATAAGATGATGCATGGGATACAGAAGGCAGAGAAAGAAGGCCTTTTCTCCCTTTCTCACAATACAAGAACTCGTGGGCACTCCATGAAATTGCTGAGCAGTCGGGTTAGAAAGGATAAAAGGAAGTCCTTCTTCACCCAAAGGGTGATTGACATGTGGAATTCCCTGCCACAGGAGGTGGTGGCGGCTGCAAGCATAGCCGGCTTCAAGAGGGGATTGGATCAACATCTGGAGCAGAGGTCCATCAGTGGCTATTAGCCACAGCGTATTGTTGGAACTCTGTCTGGGGCAAGTGATGTTCTGTATTCTTGGTGCTTGGTGGGAGGGGGCAACAGTGGGAGGGCTTCTAGTGTCCTGACGACACTTGGATTATTTCGGCCACTGTGTGACACTGAGTTTTGGACTGGATGGGCCACTGGCCTGATCCAACATGGCTTCTCTGATGTTCTTATGTGACACAGAGTGTTGGACTGGATGGGCCACTGGCCTGATCCAACAGGGCTTCTCTAATGTTCTTATGTGACACAGAGTGTTGGACTGGATGGGCCACTGGCCTGATCCAACAGGGCTTCTCTGATGTTCTTATGTGACACAGAGTGTTGGACTGGATGGGCCGTTGGCCTGATCCAACATGGCTTCTCTGATGTTCTTATGTGACACAGAGTGTTGGACTGGAGGGGCCATTGGCCTGATCCAACAGGGCTTCTCTGATGTTCTTATGTGACACAGAGTGTTGGACTGGATGGGCCATTGGCCTGATCCAACATGGCTTCTCTGATGTTCTTATGTGACACAGAGTGTTGCACTGGATGGGCCATTGGCCTGATCCAACATGGCTTCTCTGATGTTCTTATATGACACAGAGTGTTGGACTGGATGGGCCATTGGCCTGATCCTACATGGCTTCTCTTATGTTCTTAGGTTCCTAAAATGTTATTTATGTATTTTATAGCATCCATGTTTTAGTTGTGATCAGGGTTTTTTTGTAGAAAAAGCCCAGCAGGAACTCATTTGCATATTAGGCCATGCCCCTTGACACCGCAGCTGCATTTCGGTGCATTCCTGCTCCAAAAAAGTGCTGCCTGTAGCTCTCCCCAGAAAGGTGACCGCTTGCCTTGCTCTTGTCTCCTCATGCAGGGAGGTGATCCAGATTGACCAGTTCCTGAAGGAGACGGCGGCCCGCGAAGCCAATGCCAAAGTGCGCCTCCAGCAGTTCATCGAAGAGCTCCTTGACCGGGCTGACCGGGCCGAGAAACAGCTGCAGATTATCAGCAGTAGCTGCGGGACCACCCCCAATTGCAGCTTGGGACGGTGCAGCGTGCCCGGATCCAAGAGCGGCGGCCGACCGGTATTTAAAGATGCCATTCTCTTCCAATGGGAAGTTCTCGGTGCAAGGGGAGGGTCTTCCTTGAAGGACACGGAGTGTAGCCAATTAGGACTGCCAAGGCCCCAGACCGGGCAGGGGTTGTCCCACCTGGGAGATTCCCAACCTGCCAGCCCACATTTGGTTGTCAAGGGGAACCTCCCCTGACATCGCCGGTGCAGTGATGTCATCCGCAAGTGACGTCATCGCACCAGTGACGTCACGCACTGGCCGCTCTAGGCATTTCCGGGAAAACTCGAGGTACCATAGAGTTTTTACCTCCCCAAATGCTAGAGCGTCCGGGAAAAAACCATAGAGTTTTCCCAGAAACGCCTAGAGTGGCCGGTCGGTGCGTGAAAACAGTCCCTGCAGGGGGACTTGGCAACTCTATAGCCAATAAGCCAAGCCTCTTCTGATTCCCTCCCTCAAGATGTGTCTTAAGCAGATCACAAGAACGTCAAAAGGATCTGTCACAGGAGTGCAGTATTCCTGTCATGATCCTGGGCCTAGTGAGGCCTACAGGCTCCAGAGAAGCCTGTCTAGGGGGTACTAAAGGGAGCCTACATTTCCCAGAATCCCCTCTGTCCCTCTGATTGGGTGGCAAGATTTTGGAGGGAAAACTGGGCCAGGGAGGAGAGCATAAAAAGGACCAAGCCCAGACAGGGTGTGTTCTAGGGTTGCCAAGTCCAATTCAAGAAATATCTGGGGACTTTGGGGGTGGAGCTAGGAGATTTTGGGGGTGGAGCCAGGAGACATTAGGGGTGGAGCCAACATCAAGGCTGTGACAAGCATAATTGAACTCCAAAGGGAGTTCTGGCCATCACATTGAAAGGGACGGCACACCTTTTCAATGCCTTCCTTCCAAAGGAAATAGTGAAGGATAGGGGCACCTTCTTTTGGGGCTCATAGAATTGGACCCCCTGGTCCAATATTTTTGAAACTTGGGGGGTATTTTGGGAAGAAGCACTGGATGCTATACGGAAAATTTGGTGCTTCTACCTCAAACGACAGCCCCCCCAGAACCCCAGATACCCGCGGATCAATTCTCCATGATTTTCTATGGGAATAAATTTCCCTAGGGAATAACAGAGTCCCCAGCAGACATTTCCCTCCCCCCCCCCCGCCGCTTTCTGATGACCCTGAAGCGGGGGGAGGGCCTCCAAACCGGGAATCCCCTGCCCCCACTTGGGGATTGGCAACCCTAGTGTGTTCTTTCCTGGAGAGGCTGCAGGCAGAGAGGTTCTCTGTCTAGAGAGGCTGCAGACAGAGAAGGAGAGCTCTCTGGAACAGCCAGTAGGATAAGATCCCTCACCCAAGGGAGGTGGTGAGTTTTAGTATTAGAGCAGGGACTGTACAGCTAAATGCGTCAGGGCTTTTATTTGCACCAGCCTTTACTGTTTTCATATTTACTGTAGCACTAAATCTTTATCCCCCACTTCTTGTTTGTAGAGCACTAATAATAAACCTTTTGTTGTTGTAATACCGCCTGGGTTCTCACGTCTCCTTGGCCACAGATAAGAGGTATTTCTTAATAGGAAGACAAGGGTGGTTGGGTGCTCTGGGCCCTCCCATGCAGACCCTTGCCAGAGTGAGGCAGCCAGTAGAAGGCCCTGCTAGGCCCCTGTAGGGTTGCCAAGTCCAAGAAATATCTGGGGACTTTGGGGGCAGAGCCAGGAGCAAGGGTGTGACAAACATAACTGAACTCCAAGGGAGTTCTGGCCATAGCATTTAAAGGGACCGCACACCTTTTAAATGCCTTCCTTCCATTGGAAATAATAAAGGATAGGGGCACCTTCTTTTGGGGCTCATCAAATTGGAGCCCCGGTTCCAATCTTTCTGAAACTTGGAGGGCATTTTGGGGAGAGGCACTGGATGCTATGCTCCAAATTTGGTGCCTCTGTCTCAAAAAACAGCTCCCCCCAGAGCCCCAGATACCCGTGGATCAATTCTTCATTATTTCCTATGCAAATAAGTCTCCATAGGGAATAACAGAGTTCCCAGTAGCCATTTCCTTCCCCTCCCACCACTTTCTGATGACCCTGAAGTAGGGGGGAGGGCCTCCAAACCGGGGGATCCCCTGGGGATTGGCAACCCTAGGCCCCTGCTATGTGGCAACTCCAGCCAGAGGTTCCCAGGAGACCCTCCCAAGCAGGGCACAAGCGCAGCTGTACCCCCACCACTGTATGCCCCCAGGAACTATGCAAAGATATACTGATCTAGTCTCCCCAGGACTGTTGCCTAACTTGTCATAAGCAGTACTGAGCCGGATAGATAGATGCTCTCATGCAAGGTTAGGCAGCATTATAAATATAACTGAGTCTGCCCATAAATATCGACTTTCCAGCTGGTCCCCGGGCGGTTAAGGGGAGGGGAGCCATACGGCGATGTCACGTCGAAGCAGTTGTGTAGATAACTGCATCTATAACTCCCTTGTCTGTGTAACTCCATTGATTGGAAGGCAGAGACCTGAGGCTGCTGTTGCGAGATGAGTCACTGCTGCAAGCCTTCCACAGAAGCTTTCGTTTCCTTTTCCAAAATATAAAACTGAACGTCTTTTTTTCCCCTTTCCTGATAGCCTAGACCACACGTGCCTCTTTCACACCTATTGCGCGGCTCCCGAAGCCCCCGCTGCCCCGTTGGCCAGCTAGGAGATGACGTTGGTCTCTTTCAGTCACTTCTTCAAACCAAGTCAGCTGGCAGCTTGGAGAAGGCATTTACTGTTACTTGCTTTCTTTCCACTTCTCCCTCCCTCCCTCCCTTCTCCCCACTCTGTTTGCCTGCCTTCCTTGCAGCTCTCAGACATCTGATGTTCATGTCTTGCAACTCTCAGCCAGATGGCATTTGTCTCTTTAAATCACTTACCCAAGCCAAGTCAGCTGGTGGCTTGGAGAATGCATTTTAAGTTGCTTTCTTTCCACCTCTCCCGGTCTCATCTATTTTCCTTCCTTCCTTCCTTCCTCCCTCCCTCCCTCCCTCCCTCCCTCCCTCCCTTCCTTCCTTCCTTCCTTCCTTCCTTCCTTCCTTCCTTCCTTCCTTCCTTCCTTCCTTCCTTCCTTCCTTCCTTCCTTCCTCCCTCCCTCCTTCCCTCCCTGCCTCCCTCTCTCCCTGCCTCCCTCTCTCCCTCCCTCCCTCCCTCCCTTCCTTCCTTCCTTCCTTCCTTCCTTCCTTCCTTCCTTCCTTCCTTCCTTCCTTCCTTCCTTCCTCCCTCCCTCCCTCCCTCCCTCCCTCCCTCCCTTCCTTCCTTCCTTCCTTCCTTCCTTCCTTCCTTCCTTCCTTCCTTCCACAAATACCTCCCCCTAAATTCACAGGATCTCCATTGTTGTCAGATGGCCATCTAGCCTCTGTTCCAAAACCTCCAAGGAAGGAGAGCCCACCACCTCCCGAGGAGGAAGCCTGTTCCACTGAGGAACCGCTCTAACAGTCAGGAAGTCCTTCCTAACGTTGAGCCGGAAACTCGTTTAATTTAATTTCAACCCATTGGTTCTGGTCCGACCTTCTGGGGCCACAGAAAAGAATTCCACTCCATCCTCCATAGGACAGCCCTTCAAGTATTTGAAGATGGTGATCATACCACCTGTCAAATGCAGGCTAAAGATTTTCGGTTTCCGCTCTCTTTGTCTCAACAGCGGGACAGGCATTCCGTCCCAGGGGCCACTGCTCACAGCTCCTACGCCGTTTCCAACCAGAGATCATCTTCCAGCACCGGGTGAGAGATCTCCTTATGAGCTGGCCTGTTTTTGCATCCCTACCGCCTTCTTGTTTCTTCCTTGTTAAATTTCAGGAGTGTGGCTGCAATTTAGGCTGCGCAAGCCATCCTAGAAGGAAAGAGAAGCAGCAGGGGTTCACGGGAACGCATAATTTTATTTTGCTGGGGGTTGGGAAGTATTGTCAGGTCATAGCTGACTTATGGGGACCCCAAAGGCTCACTTTCTCTTTGTAGTAACTTGCTTTCAAGGGGCAGATCCTGGTCGGGGCTCAATCTAGCTGCCCTCCTTCTGTCTCCTTCTGAGAGCCAGTTTGGTGTAGTGGTTGAGTGCATGGGCTCATATCAGGGAGAACCCGAGTTTGATTCCCCATTCCTCTGCTTGCAGCTGCTGGAATGGCCTTGGGTCAGCCATAGCTCTCGCAGAGTTGTCCTTGAAAGGGCACCTTCTGTCAGAGCTCTCTCAGCCCCACCCACCTCACAGGGTATCTGTTGTGGAGGGAGAAGATATGGGAGATTGTGAGCCGCTCTGAGTCTCTGATTGGGCGAGAAGGGAAGGGTATAAATCTGCAGTCCTTCTTCTTCTAGAGCCCTCTCAGCCTCACCCACCTCACAGGGTATCTGTTGTGGAGGGAGAAGATATGGGAGATTGTGAGCCGCTCTGAGTCTCTGATTCGGAGAGAAGGGCAGGGTATAAATCTGCAGTCTTCTTCTTCTTCTAGAGTCCTCTCAGCCTTACCCAGGGTATCTGTTGTGGAGGGAGAAGATATAGGAGATTGTAAGCCGCTCTGAGTCTCTGATTCAGAAAGAAGGGCGGGGTATAAATCTGCAGTCTTCTTCTTCTTCTAGAGCCCTCTCAGCCTCACCCACCTCACAGGGTATCTGTTGTGGAGGGAGAAGATATGGGAGATGGTGAGCCGCTCTGAGTCTCTGATTCGGAGAGAAGGGCGGGGTATAAATCTGCAGTCTTCTTCTTCTAGAGCCCTCTCAGCCTCACCCACCTCACAGGGTATCTGTTGTGGAGGGAGAAGATATGGGAGATTGTAAGCCGCTTTGAGTCTCTGATTCGGAGAGGGCAGGGTATAAATCTGCGGTCTTCTTCTTCTTCTACTCCTCCTTCCTCTGCCCACAGGGCCTCCAGCCGTGCCAAAGCCGTTTCCCAAAGCTCAGGTTGCTACGACAGCGACAGCCCTGAACTCTACCAGGGGGACGAGAATGCCGAGGGCAACCCTTATCAAAACCGAGGCTCCGACAGCGGGTTCGACAAGCTGGGCAGCCGCAACGTGGGTCTGCGCAGACAGGCGATCCAGAACTGGCACCACAGGCCGTACCGCAACAGCACAGAGGGGGAGGAAGGAGACATCTCGGACGTGGGCTCCAGGACCACCGAGTCAGAGGCCGAGGTGTGGGAGACCGAGCCCAGGGTCCCGCCTGAGATGCAGCCGGTGAATTTGGCCCGGCCTGGCAATAGCTCCAAGTTACCAGGTGAGTCTTTTCCATGGGAATGGGATGGGAATGCTTGAAGGACATGTTGGGAAGCCATGTTGGATCGGGCCAGTGGCCCATCTAGTCCAACACTCTGTGTCACCCAGTGGCCAAAACCCAGGTCCCATCAGGAGGTCCACCAGCAGAGCCAGAACTTCAGAAGCCCTCCCACTGTTGTCCTCCAAGCACCAAGAATGCAGAACATCCCTGCCCCAGAAAGAGTATTCCAGCTATACCATGTGACTAATAGCTACTCATGGACCTCTGCTCTTAGCTATGCCCCCCCAAAGCCAAGAATACAGAGCATCACTGCCCCGGACATAAGAATATAAAAGAAGTCATGTTCTGAAGCCAGAACTTCAGAAGCCCTCCCACTGTTGTCCTCCAAGCACCAAGAATGCAGAACATCCCTGCCCCAGAAAGAATGTTCCAGCTATACCTTGTGGCTAATAGCTACTCATGGACCTCTGCTCTTAGGAACATGAGACACCATGTAGGAACAGGCCAGTGGCACATCCAGTTCAACTCCTTGTGTCACACAGTGGCCAAAACCCAGGTGCCATCAGGAGGTCTACCAGAAAGGCCAGCCATCCCACTGCTGGCCCCTGAGTGCCAAAAAGACAGAGCATCATTGGTCCAGACAGTGTTCCCTCTATCCCTTGTTGTTAATAGAAACTAAGAACATAGGAGAAGCCATGTTGGATCAAGCCAGTGGCCCATCCAGTCCAACACTCTGTGTCACACAATGGCCAAAACCCAGGGGCCATCAAGAGGTCCACCAGCGAGGCCAAAACTCCAGAAGCCCTTCCACTTTTGCCCCCCAAGAATCACTGCCCCAGATATAAGAGAAGCCATGTTGGATCAGGCCAATGGCCCATGCAGTCCAACACTCTGTGTCACACAGTGGCCAAAACCCAGGGGGCAACAGCGAGGCCAAAACTCCAGACGCCCTCCCACTCTTGCCCCCCAATCAGATCATCACTTGTCTGCTACTAGTGCAAGTGGCAGTGGGAAGCCAACATGGATTCTCTTATGTTCTTACGACTTCCTACCATGCCAGTCATCCCACCAACCCTGCCCATCACTTCCAGGTCCTTCTCTGGGGCAAGGGTTGATGTTCAGCAGGGCAGGGCAGAAGCAAGACTGCAGAGAATAAACAAAAGTCCAGTTCAAAAGTCAGAGTAGGCTTACCAAAGTCCAGTCTAGGGGTTCCAGAAAAGCCATTTGTCAGGTCCAGTCCAAGGTTGCAGATGTCCAATAGCGGCCAGGCTGATGGCTCAGTAGCAAAGTGTACTTGTTGTGTCCACAACCTGCTGCTTCTCCCTGCCATGTCTTAACGAGCTAAACTCTCAGCCAATTCCTTGGCAGTCATCCTGAAACGACTCACTCATCTCTTCCACTGACAGCTGATGGGCCATGAGTTTAGCACTTCTCCTCCTCTCTTGTAGCTCTAAGCATCTGACAGTGTCAGCACTGCAAGGGTGTGGGTGATCTAGGTGGGCTGGGAGTGGCTTCTGAAGACTTATTTCCAGCTTCAGAGCCAGTTTCAGCTATAGGCTGTGACTCCTGATCAGCTGGTAGCCTGATCTCTTGTTCTCCTTCTGGCTCAGTGCAGCTGGATGTTCAATTACTGGCTGAGAGCTGGCTGCAGGCAGTTCTTAGCCTGATGAATCCATGCTGTCACTGAGCACAGACACTGCCCTTCCCTGCCTCCTTTGGTTTTCTTTTAATTCCCCTCCCCCAAATGATTCAATGCTAACCTTCTGGCAGACAAGTTCTGTGTTGGGGCAATTTGGGGGGAACGGGGGTCAGGAGAGGCATCTGAGGCTTCCAAAGGCATCTGTTTTTAGCCTGAGAAAAGGTGGACAGTTATGATTGGCCATCTCTTCTTGCCTACTCCTTTTTCACAGCCCGGTCTGACGGGGGAGGCGGGAAGGCCATCCGGCCAGAGAGAGGCAGCCCAGCTCGATCCAACGAGGTCATCCGCCCCGAGATCCTCAAAATGCGAGCCGCCCTCTTCTGCATCTTCACATACCTCGACACGAAGACTCTGCTCAGGGCCGCGGAGGTTTGCAAGGACTGGAAATTTGTGGCCCGGCACCCTGCCGTCTGGACCCGAGTGCTGCTGGAGAACGCTAGGGTGTCCTCGAAGGTACGAACTTGTGAAGCTGCCTTGTATTGAATCACACCTCGGGCCCATCAAGGTCAGTATTGTCTACTCAGACCGGCAGCTGCTCTCCAGGGTCTCAAGTTGAAGTCTTTCACATCGCCTGCTACCAAATGTTGTCCTGGACATGCCAGGGACCGAACCGGGAACCTTCGGCATGCCGAGCGGATGCTCTGCCACAGAGCCACAGCCCTGCCCAAACAGGGACATGCAAAGAAGGGGATTTGACCAGCAATGACTTTTCCCAGCCAGAGTCACCTTTATTGTAAAGTTGGGCAAAAGAAGTGATGGGCATAGAATTGTGAGGCAGTGGCAGCCGAAGGGAGGGTTGCAGGGGGGCAATCTAAAAAAAAAATCATCATGTACTGACTTGGAAATATACAGGAAGTGACACAGGGTAAAACCATAGAGTTTCTGGTGATTCCTAGGCCTACCCTTTGTCACTTCCTGTGCGGGCTTCTGGCAAGTACATAAGGCTGCTTTGATTCCTTAATTTTTCTCCTGCCCCTGCTCTGAAGCATGGAGTGGGAGTTGGGGGTCACCTTTTCCCACTGGGGGCTTAGCTACGCTAAAGAAGACCACAACTCAGTGGGAGAGCTTCAGGAAGTCTCCATTTCAACCTCCGGTTTCTCCGGTTGAAAGGACCGCTGAGAGAAGCTGAGGTAATCGAGCTACCATGGAGAGTGGTTTTCAGTCAGATGAGGCAGGCCTGAGCCAGTGAAAAAAAACATAGCTAAAATTGCATCCATACATCCGTATCTATATATAATCTGTATCTATCTATATATATACCTGTCTTAGCGTGCTCTAAAAAAAGTTCGTTTCCCAAGCAATAGCAGAATGCCGAAAAGAGCACCGCACCAATACAAATTCAGGGACAAGAAAGGCTGGTGCAGTGGGAAATGAGATTTCATTTCGCTCGAAGAGCCCTACACTTTTCTCACGCAGCTTTGTTTCACACTGTGGGGATGCTCTTAAGGAAAGGAAAGGTCCCCTGTGCAAGTACCAGTCGTTTCCGACTCTGGGTGACGTTGCTTTCACAACGTTTTCACAGCAGACTTTTGACGGGGTGGTTTGCCATTGCCTTCCCCAGTCTTTTACGCTTTCCCCCAGCAAGCTGGGTACTCCTTTGACTGACCTTGGAAGGATGTAAGGCTGAGTCAACCTTGGCCGGCTACCTGAATCCAGCTTCCGCTGGAATCGAACTCAGGTCATGAGCAAAGAGTTCAGACCACAGTACTGCAGTACTGCTGCTTTACCACTCTGCGCCACGGGGCCACTGGATGCTCTTCAACTGGGTGCTAAACGTGTACAGATCTTTGGGTGAAATGAAATTTGTTTTTATTTGTTTGTTTGTTTATGTTATTTGGGGTCAGTCTTTGTATTTGTGGTATTTGCGGTTATGTTATTTGTGGTCAGTTATCTGTGGTCACTTGGACTCAAGTGGGTTACACAGAGCGAGTCAATACAATAATCAGATGGGGCATTCAGTAAACAATGCAATGGGAAAAGGATTGTAGAACCAACCAGAAGTCTAAAAACTGAAGTGAAGCATAGCACTGAAGTGAAGTGTTAGCATGACCCCATAAACTATTCTAGCTAACTGGATGGCTTTGGATTGTGGTATGCCATCTGCTTCATTTAGATCAGGGAGAAAGACACCATGTTGTTCCTCCTGGTGCATGCAAGGAAGAAGAAGGAAGTTTCCTGAGTTACATTCTACTGGTTAATGCATGTGATGGAGAAAGTAGAGAAAGAGGTACTTTTCTCCCTTTCTCACAATACAAGAACTCGTGGGCATTCGATGAAATTGCTGAGCAGACAGGTTAAAACGGATAAAAGGAAGTACTTCTTCACCGAAAGGGGGATTAACATGTGGAATTCACTGCCACAGGAGGTGGTGGCGGCCACAAGCATGGCCACCTTCAAGAGGGGTTTAGATAAAAATATGGAGCAGAGGTCCATCAGTGGCTATTAGCCACAGTGTGTGTGTGTGTATATATATATATATATATAAACATTTTTGGCCACTGTGTGACACAGAGTGTTGGACTGGATGGGCCATTGGCCTGGTCCAGCATGGCTTCTCTTATGTTGTTATGGTTAGAGAGTGTGAGTGAAAGCAGAACCAGACAGGAAGGAAACTGATATGAACCTAGCTAGCTGTCTTTCTCTACGATGTTTGTAGTCGAAGGACTGAGCAAAAGACATCGTCAGTCTGTTGTTCTAACACTGATGCTCCAAGAGATCCTACCCCTCTTGCTCTGTGCCTGGTAGCTATCGCCATTCCTGCACCCGCCGAACTGATCTAAAGAAACTTTGAAGCCATTTGATCTGATGGCCTTTGCTGCATCTTGTGGCAGTGAGTTCCAAAAGTGCAATAGGTTCCGTTCAGGCATGGCCTTCCTTCAGTTGGCCCCACACCTGCTGGTGACATTTCAGCAGGTGCCTTCTAGCACAAAGAAACCGATCCCACGTTCAGAGGCTCTGGTCCCCACAGGAAGGCCTTCCGTGGCTGAGAGCTGCTCTTTCTTTGCCCTTCCCACAGTTCCTGGTAATGCTGTCGCAATGGTGCACCCAGACGCACTCTCTCACCCTCCAGAACCTCAAGCCCCGCCAGAGGGGGAAGAAGGAGACGCGGGAGGACTATATGAAAAGCACACGGTGAGTGAAAGGGAGAGAAGGGGAAAAAACCCCTCCGTGCTGAAACTGGAAGAGGGGTGGCTTCTGGGTCCACAACAACTTTTACATCTGGCCCATGGAGTCTATGAGCCACTTTAGGGAGCTCTACGAGTACAGATACATTTGCTCCAATGGGGCCATTTCATGTATGAGTGCCAACCTTTCGTTCATGGGCAGCCCAGCTGTGGCGCGGGAGCCACACGTGGCTCTTTCACACATGTGGCGTTGCGCTCAAAGCCCTCACCGCCCTGTTGGCCAGCTCGCAGTAGGCACTGGTTTCTTTCATTCACTTCTGCGAGCTAAGCCAGCCGGCAGTTTGGAGAAGAGATTTACAACATATATGAACATATGGAGCTGCCTTCTACTGAATCAGACCCTGGGTCCATCAAAGTCAGTATTGTCTTCTCAGACTGGCAGCGGCTCTCCAGGATCTCAAGCTGAGGTTTTTCACACCTATTTGCCTGGACCCTTTTTTGGAGATGCCAGGGATTGAACCTGGGACCTTCTGCTTCCCAAGCAGATGCTCTACCACTGAGCCACCGTCCCTCCCCAATTTAAAGTTGAAGTTGCTTTCTTTCTGCCTCTCCCTCCCTGTGCCCTCCTTCTATCGGTTTGCCTCCCTTCCTTGTGGCGCCCAAACATCTGACGTTCACGCCTTGCAGCTCTCAAACATCTGACATTTCTTCTGTGCGGCTCTTACGTTAAGCAAGCTTGGCCTCCCCAATGTATGAAGGGTTTACGTGAGCATATTGAGTTGTCGTATAAGAAGAAGAAGAAGAAGGTATTGGATTTATATCCTGCCCTCCACTCTCAGAGTCTCAGAGCGGCTCACAATCTCCTTTACCTTCCTCCCCCCCACAACAGACACCCTGTGAGGTAGATGAAGATATTGGATTTATATCCCGCCCTCCACTCCGAAGAGTCTCAGAGCGGCTCACAATCTCCTTTACCTCCCCCCTCCACAACAGACACCCTGTGAGGTGGGTGGGGCTGGAGAGGACTCTCACAGCAGCTGCCCTTTCAAGGACAACCTCTGCCAGAGCTATGGCTAACACAAGGCCATTCCAGCAGCTGCAAGTGGAGGAGTGGGGAATCCAACCCGGTTCTCCCAGATTAGAGAGCTCTGGCTGACCCAAGGCCATTCCAGCAGCTGCAAGTGGAGGAGTGGGGGAATCAAACTCGGTTCTCCAAGATAAGAGTTCACACATTTAACCACTACACCAAACTGCCTCTCCAGTATGCTGTGGGAACAAATTCTATTCCATTTTTGGATACAGTGGCATATAGGACAACAGCAAATTAGCAGTTAAACCATATCCTAAGGCTACTGACAAGAACTCCTATTTCTGTTTTTCTTCTTTTCACCCCTTGCATTTACGTAAAACATTTACGTTATGGGCAATTTATAAGGCTGCGTAAAAATAGCACTGACTGGGGCCATTATAAAGAAGAACACAGCAGATTAGCAGTTGACTTTTCTAATCGGGTGAACAAAGCAGGAGTCAAGTGGCACCTTTAAGACCAACCCATTTTTCTTTAGAACGGAAGCTTTCGCGTGCTCTTAAGCACGCTTCGTCAGACGAGGAATCCAGCACAGGGAGCAAAGCCATACAGAGCTGAGCAGAGCCATACAGAGCTGGTAGGCAGTGGCCCAGAACGCAACATGGTACAGATTTAAGAACCAATGACAGTGAAGTCAAATGATCTAGTAGGCAGTGGTTGAGAATGTAAAAGGGTACAATGACAGAATAGTCACAAGAACAAATGGAGCAAACCTTTGATCTGAGTAGCATGAGCACGTGAAAGCAACAAAAGAGCAGTATGCAGTAAAATTAACAAATTCAGCAAACCTTTGATCCAAGTAGCATGAGCATGCGAAAGCAACAAAAGAGCAGTATGCAGTAAAATTAACAAACTGAGCCTGCGAAAGCAACAAAACAGTAGTATGTCAAAATGTGAGATTGTCTGTCAATGACAATGGGAGATGGGTTCACTATATAATTATAATCGAGGTTACCCTGGAGAAGTTATAACTGCTGCAAGATGCAGAGCTGATTCTGTCAGTAGCCCAGATCTGTTTACCCATATAGTAAAATTAGGTGGGGTTTAGAATATACCGGAATGTCTCATAAAATCTGCAACATCATTAGGAAGCACTGGCGTGTGCTGAACGAAATTCCAGGTTGTGAACATCCAACATAGATGCGTTGTGGTTGTATGATGCTGTCCGGTTCTTCTCCCCAGGGGCTGCCTAGAAGCCGGCCTGGAATCCTTGTTAAAGGCCACCGGGAGCAACCTCTTGATCCTCCGGATTTCTCACTGCCCCAACATCTTGACGGATCGCTCTCTCTGGCTCGCTAGCTGCTACTGCCGGGCACTTCAAGCCGTCACCTACCGGTAAGTAGGTGGATTGGGGCTCTGGCCAAGGGAGAAGGTGGACGTTCAGAACGAAACCCGGAGTCGTGTCGGCAAACCCGGGCCGAAGCAGTGGGAGGCATTCGAGCAAGGATTTTCAGGCAGCAATCTATCGTTGTTTCTGTGTGGACTGGTTTAGACGCACATGGGGAGATCCAGATTTCCAGGGCTTTTTTTTTTTAGCAGGACTGCACAAGAACGCTGTCAGCTGTGTGTATTGAAAAAAATATTTTCAACCAGTGTGCTCATTGGGAAAGACATCCGGTGAAACGAGTCTTCCGCCTGCAGTGCTGAAGACTTGCGACTGAAGTTCTGCTTCATCTACCTTCCCAAAATGGAATAGAATACAATCCGAGAGAGGTCACGAGAACGGATAACACAACAAAAAATACAAGCTAGAGACCAATTTACTCTTTACTTGCGCGAGAAGCCTCATACTGAGCTGTAGCCGATGTGAAATTGCTTCTGGAGACGCTCTGCATCCTCTTTTTTTAAAAAAATTATGTAAGAATCTATATAGTTGAATCAATATCGGTCCCAGGTCTGATGAAGACTGGAAAGAAACAAGTACTTAATCGATTGGTTTGTCTCCACACTACTTTGGGACTTGAATGTACAGGTTTTGGACATTTGGACCGGTTTCTATATATTTCTTCGTAAATTGGTCACTAGCTTGTATTTCTTGTTGTGTCATCTAACTTCCCGACATTTGGGGTTTGGTCCCGCCTCCTGTGGCAGCCATTTTCTGGTTGTAGAAGAAGAGGAAGATATTGGATTTATATCCCGCCCTCCACTCCGAAGAGTCTCAGAGCGGCTCACAATCTCCTTTACCTCCCCCCCCCACAACAGACACGCTGTGAGGTAGATGAAGATATTGGATTTATATCCCGCCCTCCACTCCAAAGAGTCTCAGAGCGGCTCACGATCTCCTTTCCCTTCCTCCCCCACAACAGACACCCTGTGAGGTAGATGAAGATATTGGATTTATATCCCGCCCTCCACTCCGAAGAGTCTCAGAGCGGCTCACAATCTCCTTTCCCTTCCTCCCCCACAACAGACACCCTGTGAGGTAGATGAAGGTATTGGATTTATATCCCGCGCTCCACTCCGAAGAGTCTCAGAGCGACTCACAATCTCCTTTACCTTCCTCCCCCCCACAACAGACATCCTGTGAGGTAGATGAAGATATTGGATTTATATCCCGCCCTTCACTCCAAAGAGTCTCAGAGCAGCTCACAATCTCCTTTCCCTTCCTCCCCCACAACAAACACCCTGTGAGGTGGGTGGGGCTGGAGAGGGCTCTCCCAGCAGCTGCCCTTTCAACGACAACCTCTGCCAGAGCTATGGCTGACCCAAGGCCATGCTAGCAGGTGCAAGTGGAGGAGTGGGGAATCAAACCCGGTTCTCTCAGATAAGAGTCCGCACACTTAACCACTACACCAAACTGGCTCTCCACCAGCCGCCACCTTGTGTCAGAATTCCAGAAGGTTGGGGATTCCTACTATACATGAGCCTGAGCTTCTTGAAGGGGGAAGGGTGGAGTAAACACATAAAAGATTCAAGGATGCCTGTTACGATCACCAGCTGGATGACCTTGGACCTACCACAGCTCTCTCAGAGCTCCCTCAGCCCCACCTACCTCACAGGGAGTCTGATATGGGGAGAGAGGGAAGGAGATTGCAACTGCTCTGAGACTCTGAGATTCAGAGAGAAGGACGGGATATAAATCCAATATCATCATCTTCTTCTTCTTCCTCTTCTTCAGCATTTTTCCTTGCAGGGACTTTTTTATTCCTTAAAAAGCCACCTTAAAAAGCGGAATTCTTCTTCTTCTTCTTGAGAGCCAGTTTGGTGTAGTGGTTAAGCGTGCGGACTCTGACCTGGGAGAAGTGTTGCTGTTGTGAGCCGCCCTGAGCCTGTTTCAGCGGGGTGGGCGGGATATAAATCCAATAAAATTGGGGAGGGACAGTGGCTCAGGGGTAGAGCATCTGCTTGGGAAGCAGAAGGTCCCAGGTTCAATCCCTGGCATCTCCAAAAAAGGGTCCAGGCAAATAGGTGTGAAAAACCTCAGCTTGAGACCCTGGAGAGCCATGAATGGGGCTGTGGCTCAGTGGTAGAGCATCTGCTTGGGAAGCAGAAGGTCCCAGGTTCAATCCCTGGCATCTCCAAAAAGGGTCCAGTCAAGTAGGTGTGAAAAACCTCAGCTGGAGACCCTGGAGAGCCACTGCCAGTCTGAGAAGATAATATTGACTTTGATGGACCAAGGGTCTGATTCAGTATAAGGCAGCTTCATATGTTCATGTTCAAATAAATAAAATAATAAATAAATAACCGGGTTTGATTCCCCCACTCCTGCACTATGGGTCAACCATCGCTCTCATAGGAGTGGTTCTTGAAAGGGCAGCTTTTGGGAGAGCTCTCTCAGCCCCACCTACCTCACAGGTTATCTGTTGTGGGTGGGGGAGGTAAAGGAGATTGTGACCTGCTCTGAGACTCTGAGATTCAGAGTGTAGGGTGGGATATAAATCCAATATCATCTTCTTCTTCCGGACCACTAGGTATGACCCTTGGTGGTGCACCAGAAGTTTCTGGGCTCACATATTGTGCAAAACAACAGTGAAAAGACAGCAGACATGTAAGCCGATGACCGCTGTCTTCCTCTAGTCTGAGGAGGAGAGAGGTGGGGGCAGGCCTGTAGCCACAGCGGGGCCTGCGGGGGCATTGGCCCCCTGATTTCCAGGAAGCCGATTCTGTTTTCCCCTTTTTTTGCCATGGCTGAGCCATCAAAGTGTCGTCAGCAGTAGCTGGAGCAGGGAGAGCTAAGCGGAACTGCGGTAGCACAAACAGCAGGTGGAGAGGAGGGAGGTGGAGGAGAAGAAAGCGGAGAAACCTGCATGGAATGGGCTGCGGGGGGCGGGGCAGATGGAGCTGTTGGTTGCAAAGTGCCAGGGTGGGGGAGAGGGAGGGGGAAGGAAACCCCACTGCTTGCCCGCAAGGTGAAGTCCCTCCTTGACTCCAAAGTTTTATGGTTGGCTGGCTCAACTTGGCTGCTTTCAGAGCCTCCAGCTTTTGCCCCTACCCCAGAAAGCTTCTGAGAAGCAGTAAGCCCTGCAATGGATGGGAAAGGGCCCCCCCCCCTGACTTTTAAAAATGCCCCCCTCCACTTTTAAAATCCTGGCTACGGCCCTGGGCGGGGGAGGGAGTTGTCCTTGAAAGGGCAGCTGCTGTAAGAGTTCTCTCAACCCCACCCACCTCACAGGATGGGTGGGCGGGGGAGGTAAAAGGAGATTGCGACCCACAAGTGTTTGATGCGCCACCCACCCCACCCCTGCCTTCCCAGCTGAGACTGTGTGCTTGGCAGCGTTGCCACGGCAAAGCGGTTGAGCCGCCGACTGGGGAGTGGCCCAATTGTCCCCGTGTCAGGACTGCCGCGAGGAGGCCTGTAATTAGCCCGGCTTGAGTCAGCGGGAGAGACGGTTTTCGAGAAGGAGGCAGGATTGGGGGGGAGAGACATCTGGGGACCCGTGAAGAGCTGCGGGGGGGGGTGCTCTTTTGAGAACAGGGGAAGTTGAATTCACTACGCACATGATTCTTAGGTGTTCCCGGGATAAAGAAGCCCGTGTGAAATGTATATAGAGCCTATATTAAGGGCAAATTCTGGCCTGCTGGAATAAGAACGTCTTAGGCTGCAATCACACACACTAAATAATGCCTTTTCAATCCACTTTCAATGCACTTCTCAACTGGGTTTTGCCAGTTCACACAAGTGAAATCCAGTTGGAAAGTGCATTAGTTAACGTGTGTGATCGCAGCCTAAATCTCATGCTTTCAGATGAAAACCAGATCATTTTATTAGGAAGGAATAAGTTATTTTATTCGGAATTATTAGGAAGGAAATTGAGAACAAATCAGCCAGTATAATATTGCCCCTGTATAAATCGACGTTGCGGTCTCATTTGGAGTACTGTGTGCAATTCTGGTCACCGCACCTCAAAAAGGATATTATAGCATTGGAAAAAGTCTAGAAAAGGGCAACTAGAATTATTAAAGGTTAAGAAAGGTTAAAACGCTTGGGGCTCTTTAGCTTGGAGAAACATCAACTGTGGGGTGATATGATAGAGATTACAAGATTCTGCATGGGATGGAGAAGGTAGAGAAAGAAGTCCTTTTCTCCCTTTCTCACAATACAAGAACTCGTGGGCATTCAATGAAATTGCTGAGCAGTCGGGTTAGAACGGATAAAAGGAGTGATTAACATGTGGAATTCACTGCCACAGGAGGTGGTGGCAGCTACAAGCATAGCCAGCTTCAAGAGGGGGTTAGATAAAAATATGGAGCACAGGTCCATCAGTGGCTATTAGCCACAGTGTGTGTGTGTATATATATATGCGTATATATATATGTATATATATATGTATATATATATATGTATGTATATATGTATATATATATATGTATATATGTATATATATATATATATATATATATATATATATATGTATATATATATATATATATATATATATGTGTGTGTATATATATATGCGTGTATATATATATAAAAAAATTTTGGCCACTGTGTGACAGAGTGTTGGACTGGATGGCCCATTGGCCTGATCCAACATGGCTTCTCTTATGTTCTTAACTCTTATACTGAACATTTTAAGACAATCGTCTATCCTAATACTTATTATAGTATAGACTTTATAGTTGGTGTTGAAGCTTGTAAATTCTTGTATTTCAATTGGTCTGTGACCATAAATAAACTGTCTATCCAAGAACAGGCTGCAGGCAAAAGAAAAGGTCCTAGCCCCTCCCACCCTCCCGTCCCCCGGCTTGGCTCTTGATACCAGACTGTGCTGCTTAAGGCAGCAGGTAAAGGTGGCTTTTTAAGGAATAAAAAAGTCCCTGCAAGGAAAAATATGGGCACATCAAGAAGGGCATTCAATGGGTGACCTCAAGGTAGCTGTTTTACTGCAAAGGAACTTCAAGAACAGAATGGAGAGAGAAATTGCTGAATTACAAATTATTATGAAACTTGGAATTACAAATTATTATGAAACCTTCCCAAGACTGAACAGGGATATTGGTTTTTTTTATCTCATGACAGATGCTAAACCCATTCTCAGTGAGTATAGCTATACATCCACAGTATTCCAAGGTGTTTCTCTTTTAGAATTGTGTATCAGTATAATTATTTGTATTGACATACTCAAAATAGGGATATTGGCTGTATATCTGATTACATATGCTTTACCCATTTTCACTATATTTTATTGTATTCCTTTTTCTTATGGCAAACTAGAATGATGCTTACATGTTAAAAAGTAAATTAGGCGGACAAGAAAATCACTATCCAACATATTTCTCTTTTAGCTGTATTGACACACTCAAATAGGGACTTTGGTTGCTTATCCCATTACATATATTGAACCCATCTCCCATTGTCATTGACAGACAATCTCACATTTTGACATACTACTGTTTTGTTGCTTTCGCATGCTCCTGCTACTCAGATCAAAGGTTTGCTCAATTTGTTAAATTTACTGCATACTGCTGTTATGTTGCTTTCGCGTGCTCATGCTTCTCAGATCAAAAGTTGGCTTAATTTGTTCATTTGACGATTCCGTCATTGTACCATTTTACATTCTAAACCACTGCCTACCAGATAATTTTACTTCACTCTCATTGGTTCTTAAATCTGTACCATGTTGCATTCTGGGCCACTGCCTACCAGCTCTGTATGGCTCTGCTCAGCTATGTATGGCTTTGCTCCCTGTGCTGGATTCCTCGTCTGAGGAAGTGTGCTTAAGAGCACACGAAAGCTGACGCTCTAAAGAAAAATCGGTTGGTCTTCAAGGTGCAACTTGCCTCCTGCTTTGATCAAGAAGAGGAAGAGGAGATCGGATTTATACCTTGTCGTTCCCTCAGAGTCCCAGAGCAGCTTACAGTCTCCTTCCCTTCCTCTCCCCACAACAGACACCCTGTGGGGTAGGTGAGGCTGAGAGAGCCCTCAGACACTCTGAGACTCCAAGTGAGGGGCAAGATGTAAATCCTGCTCCCACCTGAAAACTATCCATGGAAGGCTCCCACCTGTAGAACCCCGTCTCCTTGGAGCTTAGCCCAGACACTTCATTTGGATGTTCTCAAGAACTTGCTGAGAGCCCTCTGAATTCCAATGGCGGGCAGCTTCGTAGAATCTTCGAATCACAGAGTAGAAAGGGGCCATACAAGCCATCGAGTCCAACCCCCCGCTCAGTGCAGGATCAGCCTAGAACAGCGGTGTCAAACGTGCAGCCCAAGGGCCAGATCAGGCCCCTGGAGGGTTCCTATCAGGCCCGCGAGCAAGTCTGCTTTCATCTCCCTCTCTCTTGCTTTCTTCTGCATCGCGGTTAGCTCTGCCAGGCTCTCTCAATCGCACAGGAACTACAGAGCAAAGCCTCTGTTTTCTCCATTGGCTGAGGCTCCTCCCTTGGGGGGGGAAGGCAGAGCTTGTTTTTCCAGGCTCTCTCAATCGCACAGCAGAGCTACTGAGCTAAGCCTCTCTTCCTTATATTGGCTGAGGCTCTGCCCCCTCTGCTGGGGAGGGAAGGAAAGAGCCAGCGCTTCCTTTCCCCAGTTCCCTCGATCACGTGGGAGAGATAAAAAAAATCTTTAATTGTGTTTGTCTGTGTCCTTTATAAAGTCTATATCACTGCTACCTGGCATTACGTTTTATGACACACATAGCCTAACCTGACAAAGTGGCATTTTTGTCATATCCGGCCCTTGTAACAAAGGAGTTTGACACCCCTGGCCTAGAGCATCCCTGAGACGTGTTCATCCAGCCGCTGCTTAATAACAAAGGTCTCTGTGGCCCAACCTGGATGGCCCAGGCTAGCGCAATCTCACCAGATCTCAGAAGCTAAGCGGGGCAAACTCTGGCAAGTACTTGGATGGGAGACCACCAAGGAAGACTCTGCAGAGGCAGGCAGTGGCAGACCACCTCTGTTCACCTGCTCCCTTGACCTGGGTGGCTCAGGCTAGACTGACCTTGTCAGATCTTAGAAGCTAAGCAGGGTGAGCTTTAGTTAGTATTTGGAAGGAAGACCAGGAAAGTCCAGGGTCCCTATGCAGAAGAAGATGAAGATATTGGATTTATATCCCACCCTCCACTCCGAAGAGTCTCAGAGCGGCTCACAATCTTCTTTACCTTCCTCCCCCACAACAGACACCCTGTGAGGTAGATGAAGATATTGGATTTATATTCCACCCTCCACGCTGAAAAGTCTCAGAGCGGCTCACAATCTCCTTTACCTTCCTCCCCCACAACAGACACCCTGTGAGGTAGATGAAGATATTGGATTTATATCCCGCCCTCCACTCCGAAGAGTCACAGAGCGGCTCACAATCTCCTTTTCCTTTCTCCCCCACAACAGACACCCTGTGAGGTAGATGAAGATATTGGATTTATATCCCGCCCTCCACTCCGAAGAGTCTCAGAGCAGCTCACAATCTCCTTCACCTTCCTCCCCCACAACAGACACCCTGTGAGGTAGATGAAGATATTGGATTTATATCCCGCCCTCCACTCCGAAGAGTCTCAGAGCAGCTCACAATCTCCATTCCCTTCCTCCCCCACAACAGACACCCTGTGAGGTAGATGAAGATATTGAATTTATATCCCACCCTCCACTCCGAAGAGTCTCAGAGCGGCTCACAATCTCCTCTAACTTCCTCCAAGGAAGACTCTGCAGAGGCAAGCGATGGCCAAAACATCTCTGGCCTTGAAAACCCTGTATTAAAAAGGTCAAGGTAGTCCCCTGTGCAAGCATCAATAATTTCCGACTCTGGTGTGACGTTGCTTTTCGCAACATTTTCGCGGCAGACTTTTGCCTTCCCCAGTCATCTACGCTTCCCCCCCCCCCCCCCAGCAAGCTGGGTACTCATTTGACTGACCTCGGAAGGATGGAAGACTGAGTCAACTTTGAGCCGGCTATCTGAACCCAGCTTCCGCCGGGATCGAATTCAGGTTGTGAGCAGAGAGTTCAGACTGCCGTACTGCAGCTTTACCACTCTGCGCCACGGGGCTCTTGCCTTGAGGAAAACCCTATAAGCCGGCTGCAATTTCCACTGCTTTGCCCTGCTCGCAAACATTCCGGACATACCCAGTTGGCCACTGTGTGAGAAAGAACCTTTGGTGCGATCCAGGAGGGCTGCTCTGACGTTCCTCTGCCCGTTTGACATCCGTACAGATCTTTGGCTAGGCGGCTTTCCTGCTAATCCGCATCTTCATCTCCGTGCAAATTTTGGGGACGTTTTAAATTGCCGTCTGATTCATTCGATGCAGCGTGAAAAATCTGGAGGGGGTGGGGGGAGGACTCCGAGGCGGGGTTGTGGATGCGGGCAAGTGGAGCTTCTGCATTTTAAAAAAAAAATCGGCGAGCAAAATGAGGCCTGGGTCCCTTGTGAATCAGTCTCAAATTCACAGGTGTTTTTTTTTTAAATATAGAAAATGGCAGGTTCAGTTAATGAAGAAGGAGGGTGGAAATCCTAGCCCGGACTTGTCATGAACAGGCGCCTCTTAATTGTTAGCAACACACAACCCATGTTCCCTCTAAGCTGCAGAGTCTTGTGAGCAAAAATTCTACTTTGCGAGCCGCTGGAATTAAAGCGGTGAGCTACTGAAGCTGGCTATGCTTGCAGGTGGTGGCGGCTGCAAGCATAGTCAGGTACAAGAGGGGATTGGATCAACATCTGGAGCAGAGGTCCATCAGTGGCTCTTAGCCACAGCTTATCTTTGGAACTCTCTGTCTGGGGCAGGGATGCTCTGTATTCTTGGTGCTTGGGGGGGCACAGTGGGAGGGCTTCTAGTGTCCTGGCCTCACTGGTGGATCTCCTAATGGCACCTGGGTTTTTTGGCCACTGTGACAGTGTTGGATTGGATGGGCCATTGGCCTGATCCAACATGGCTTCTCTTATGTTATTATGTCTGGGGCAGTGATGTTCTGTATTCTTGGTGCTTGGGGTGGGGGGGACAGTGGGAGGGCTTCTAGTGTCCTGGCCCCACTGGTGGATATCCTGACGGACCCTGGGTTTTTTAGGCCACTGTGTGACACAGAGCGTTGGACTGGATGGGCCGTTGGCCTGATCCAACATGGCTTCTCTTATGTTCTTATGTGACACAGAGTGTTGGACTGGATGGGCCACTGGCCTGATCCAACAGGGCTTCTCTTATGTTCTTATGTGACACAGAGTGTTGGACTGGAGGGGCCATTGGCCTGATCCAACATGGCTTCTCTCATGTTCTTATGTGACACAGAATGTTGGAATGGATGGGCCATTGGCCTGATCCAACATGGCTTCTCTTATGTTCTTATGTGACACAGAGTGTTGGACTGGATGGGCCACTGGCCTGATCCAACATGGCTTCTCTCATGTTCTTATGT